>NC_062561.1:225363625-225664291 GCF_022837055.1 Prionailurus viverrinus | reverse complement strand
GAGACACAGAATCGGAAACAGGCTCTAGGCTCCGAGCCATCAGCCCAGAGCCCGACGCGGGGCTCGAACTCACGGACCGCGAGATCGTGACCTGGCTGAAGTCGGACGCTTAACCGACTGCGCCACCCAGGCGCCCCTAAAGGTTGTGTTTAAAGTGATCATGCATTGCATTGCTCTCGTCACTAAAGAGCAGAGGACAGTTCTCATATGAGCACATTAGTGAAACTAATTTAGCACAATGCTGTTTATTTTAGGGGGAGGAAATGTAAGTGATATGAACAATACTAGAGTATAAAATGATCTCATTAACTTATCTTGGGCTTTACTAATGCCTTGGTTCACACTGTTTGGAAATATTGGAATAATGCAAGCAAATCATAAAGGGGAAACAGGTACAGTGGGGTGAGTGAAAGTGTTTATTCTGTTAACCAATGACTCTCTGACCTTTAAGCCATCAAGGGTTATTATTTTGAAACTCTTGGAAGAAAAATTACAAAAAGCATAAAACATCTCTGGCATCAATGCCATAAGGAAAATCAGTAAAATTGTTCATGCTTCTAAAATACATTGGTTAGAGAAGAACCCTGAAGTGACTCATCACAGTCCTTACACCCATTAATCCACCATCCTGGAAGGTCAAGAGCATATTTATAATATAATGCAGTAAATTTAGGTTTAATGGAATAGCCAGATACACATATATTCACATTTCCAAAGTGTATTGGAAAACAGACACATTTCTAGCTGTTTCGATACAACATGTTCATCATATGTCAAAGCTCTAGTCTAGTGATACCTGTTACTAAGTAATGCTTGCTTGGGTTTGTTTCCCTGTAATCATCTTACTTACTGCAATAGTCTAGTGCAAGTAGAGATTACTTGGAAGAAAATCGTCCTTGTATGACTAAAGTTTTTAATAAGCACTGTTCCTCCCTTTTACAACTCAAAGTCTTTTATATCTACAGCAGATTAGGAAACGTCTACATTCTGTGGATGTCTTCATTATAATTGAAGTGAAAACTACCCACTCATTTTATTCATAATAACTTCTGTCATCACATTCTCTTTCATCACTGTGTCTTGACTAATAACTACTGGGAGATTAGGAGTTGAACAAAAAAGATAAAGGATTTATAGGATAATGATCTCAGTCGGAATAAAAGTGATGACAGCAAAGTCACTTGTCATCACAATAAAAAAAAATAGGTATTTGTTGACCCATGAATTTTCTATTAAACCCTAACAAGTTTCTACACACTTAGCAGCTTACACCGCACAAATGTATTATCTGAGAATTGCCTTGAGGAAGGTGCCTAGGCAGAGATTAATAGTAGCTTCTGCTCAGGGGCTCACATGGAAGAAGCGAATTGGTTAGTCAGACCTACGGTTTCCTTTGAACCTGAGGTTCCGCTTCCAAACTCATTCAAGTTGGTGGCTGACTTCAGTTCTTGGAGGCTGTAGGAATGAGGTCCTGCTGTTTTGGGGGCTTCTGGCCAGGGTTTGCTCTCAGCACCCAGAAGTTACCTTCAATCCTAGTCATAAATCCTTCTCACACCACGACTGCTTGGGTTTTTAACCTAGAAAGAAATTCCCACTTGCTCCAAGTCACTCTATCCAATATCCTAAATTGGAGTCATATAATAGAATCTAGTCAAGAGAGTGAAGAACCCCTAAGACTCACAAGTTGTGCCCACCCTCAAGGGGAGGGGAAAACATGGGGTGTGTATCCCAGGGTACAGAGAACCTAGAAGTCCCCTTAGAAATTCAGGAACAAAATCCAACAAACATGCCTTAATGTCAGCAATATTTCAGTAACTAAGAACTGTGTTGGGGAACCTGGGTGGCTCAGTCAGTTAAGCGTCTATCTGACTCGTGATTTCGGCCCAGGTCATGATCTCCCCGGTTTGTGGGATCCAGACCCTGTCCAGCTCTGTAGTGACAGCGCAGGCCTGCTTGGGATTCTTGCTCTCCCTCTCCCTGCCACTCCCCTTCTTGCACTCACAGTCTCTCTCCCTCTCTCTTTCTCTCTCTAAATAAATAAATAAACTTAAAAAAAAAAAGAATTGTATTAAAACACTATTAATGCCCTTAGTGATTCTCAAACCTAGCGTTTGTTTGAAACAAAGGTTAGGCTTTAAAATATAGGGATCACTTGGGGCGCCTGGGTGGCGCAGTCGGTTAAGCGTCCGACTTCAGCCAGGTCACGATCTCGTGGTCCGTGAGTTCGAGCCCCGCGTCAGGCTCTGGGCTGATGGCTCGGAGCCTGGAGCCTGTTTCCGATTCTGTGTCTCCCTCTCTCTCTCTGCCCCTCCCCTGTTCATGCTCTGTCTCTCTCTGTCCCAAAAATAAATAAACGTTGAAAAAAAAAATATATATAGGGACCACTAATTTCCATTCCAGCCAATTAAAGTAGACTTTCTGATAATGTGGCCAGACTATATTTTTAATATTTGTCAAGAGATTCTAATATGCAACCAGGGTCAAAAGCTACTTTCTTCAATACAAAAAGCATGATGATCTATGTTAATATAGTTTACATGTTCCCATGGGTCTTAGGTTTGCCTTTTTCAAAAAAGAATCTTTATTTTTTTTCTTTTTCTCTTTTTAAGTTTTTATTTAAATTCCAGTTAGTTAATATATATGCAGTATTAATTTCAGGAGTAGAATTTAGTGATTCGTTGCTTACATTAACACCCAGCGCTCCTTAAAAGCACCCTTCTTTTTTTTAAATTTTTTTTCAACGTTTATTTATTTTGGGGACAGAGAGAGACAGAGCATGAACGGGGGAGGGGCAGAGAGAGAGAGGGAGACACAGAATCGGAAACAGGCTCCAGGCTCCGAGCCATCAGCCCAGAGCCTGACGCGGGGCTCGAACTCACGAACCGCGAGATCGTGACCTGGCTGAAGTCGGACGCTTAACCGACTGCGCCACCCAGGCGCCCCAAAAGCACCCTTCTTAATATCCAGTATGCATTTAACCCATCCCATCTCTCCCCTCCCCTCCAGCAACCCTGTTTTTCTCCATAGTTAAGAGTCTATTTTACGGTTTGCCCCTTCCTCCCCCATCCCATGTACATCCGTTTTGTTTCTTAAATTCCACATGTGCGTGAAATCATATTTAAGTTTCTACCTATCTGGGATTTCAAACTGTATCTGAGGCAAATTATTCATTTTGACAGAAAATTAGCAGAAAGCCTGGTATATTTTAAGAATGAATTAGGGGTGGCTGGGTGGCTCAGTCGGTTAAGCCGCCCACTTCGACCCAGGTCATGATCTCATGGTTTGAGAGTTCAAGCGCCGCATGGGGCTCTGTGCTGACAGCTCAAGAGCCTGGAGCCTACTTCAGATTCTGTATCTTCCTCTCTCTGTGCCCCTCCCCTGCTGGCACTCCGTGTGTGTGTCTCTCTCAAAAATAAACATTAAAAAAATGAATTATTGGGGCGCCTAGGTAGCTCAGTTGGTTAAGCGTCTGACTCTTGATTTCGGGTCAGGTTGTGATCTCAGAGTTCATGAGATCAAGCCCTGCCTCTGACTCTGTGTTGACAATGCAGAGGCTGCTTGGAATTCTCTCTCTCTATCTCTCTACCCCATCCCCCGCTCCCTGAATAAATAAATAAACATTAAAAAAAATGAATTATGTGTTTGTAGGATAAATTGTTAAGGGCAATTGTTTAATTTATGGAAGGTATTGGCATGTAGTACAAGCCAATGGAATAGATAATAGGAAGATAAGAGAAAGAGGCAAAGAAAATTATTTAAGTGTATGTGTGTGTGTGTGCATAATATAATATTGAATACATACTAACATAAGGTAAAATCGAAATATTTAAATGATTAATTGCTGGGGCGCCTGGGTGGCTCAGTCGGTTGGGCGTCCGACTTCAGGTCAGCTCACGATCTCACGGTTTGTGGGTTCGAGCCCCCCCACCGGGCTTTGTGCTGACGGCTCGGAGCCCGGAGCCTGCTGCGGATACTGTGTCTCCCCTCTCTCTGCCCCTCCCCTGCTCATGCTCAGTCTCTATCTCTCCATGATGAATAAACGTTAATTTTTTTTTAAATAATAAATGATTAATTGCTAGTTTTAACAGATGAGAACAATGAAATTTTGAGAAATTAAGTATATTTTTCGGATCTTATAACTAATAAAGGGTAGAGGGATATTGAAATTAAAGTCTTTCTTATTGCAAAGCCAGTGACTCCCTGATGCTCAAATAAACCCTTCATTAACATTGCATTATATGGGAAATTCCTTCCTGGTTTTGCACAACACTTAGGTACAGTCTATATTTTACTGCTGTTTCTGCTACTAGGTGTAATTTTATGGGGAAAAAAACTAATTTTACTCTTCTGCTGTAGCCTTCATAGTATTAATGAAACGATGTGTTTGGAATGTGGATTTAAAACAGTCTGAGTCCGTGAATGGAAGCAGAAGATCTAAATGTTTAATATTTCAGAAAATATAACATTTTATATTTTCAGAAAATATTACATTTTGTGTTTCAGGAAATATAGCATTTTATATTTCAGAATGTACGACCGGGAAACGAACATAGCTGTAAACTCATGGACTGGTTGATATTTCAGATTAGGGAGGTATTATTGCAGAATATATAAATTCAAATTCCACACAAACTGAATGAAATGGTATCTCAGTGACATGTGTGTGTAGGGTTGGTAATTATTTTGCATATGCGGGTACCCTGTCTTGCCTTTAATTTAGGTCATACTTAGATTTGAGTATATCTCTTTATTGTCTCCAAACCGTCAGATTCTTAAATATTGCTGCCTCAGAATAAAGGGTATATAAGTACACTGTAGAAGCCCGGAGTTACTGGAGTTTGAAATGAAATTCTGGAGGGGCTTGCCAAGTATGTCTGACTTTTTAGTTTCCGATGCTTGAGTGGAAGATGCCGAGTAATTTATAGGATGAGAGATGGCCTCAAGTCTGAGAAAAGCGTCTATTGGTGAGAGTAAATATACGTGTTTGTTTTGGGGTTTACCAATCATAGACAAAGTGTGTCTAACACAATACCTCGCACATAGGAGGCGCTCCATAAGTGAAAGTCATTTTAGTAAATTAAAATTGTATCCATTATAGGATATTTAAGACTTTTAAGATATGTTTTTCATTTGTCATATAATTTCCACGGCATTTTGCAGTATTGAGAAGTAGTTGAGAATTACATTGACCCTTGAATGTGATTGGTAAACATGGAGAAGATGTCAATATAATACAAAATTTGCATTGATTCATCCGTTATTCTCCCCAATCCTTTACTGTTTCACGTCATTAAGTAACATCAAGTAGATTCAGAGCACATCAAACAACCAAACGCAAATGGTAGCAATAGAATACAGTCACTCACACATCCTTTCACCCTGTATTCCTTCTGCTGGGCCCACACTGACCTCAGATATTATCTTGCAAGTGCTTATTGCACGAATCTGTAATCTTTGTGCTGCATTTTTTGTTTTTGTTCCCCACGCTTCAGAAACCTCAAGTGGTTTCAGCTGCTCTTTAAAGGTTACGCCCTTTATGTATCAGAGTGCTTATGTATTTATTAAGAAATTCACGTTTTTCTACGGAGTGATTAGGGTTGCTCTGTTTTCCTTAGTACTCTTATCACAGATTTGCATTTATTCTTTAGTGGTCTTTCCCTAAGCCACATTTCCTCCAGGAAGCCTCTTCTTTTTAGAAGAATTGTGGAATTTTTAGAATAAATTTTGCTGAATGTGACATTTACGGAAACGTTGACTTGTGCTGTTTCTATTTAGTGTCGTGCTGTGTAGTGGGAAAATCACCTCCAGTGGAAAGCATAGTATGGCATTATGATGATGCGATTAAAAATCAAGTATGTGAATATTTAATATGTATATATACAAGTTAGCAACTTTGTAATCAATCGACTGCATTTAAGAAATATTTTTCAGAGCCTCATTTGTGCCAGTTTCTGTCTTACGTGCTATGATGAAAATTCTTTTGAAAGAGGTTAGATTTATCCGGTGCCTTTGTGAAACTTCTATTCTAGCTGGCAGGACAGAGATAGAGATGGGAAATTACAGTACAATACAATAAAGGGATCTTAGGAGTGGTGTAACGTATTTGATGGAATAAGAGAGTAACACTATTATGATTTCTGAATGGAATAGAGCAAACCCACACTCACTAGTTTTATTGGGAAAGAGATTTATTAAATAGCATTAAGTCACTTACAAATTTTCAAGGAAAGCCAAAAGAATCAAGTTTGGCAGGGGCTCAGTCAGGAATGCTGTCTAAATGTCATCACAGGGCGATTCCAGTGATGAATCTTTGCTGCCTCTTCTGAGCCTAGATGCCACTGCTTTCATCATTCAAGGTGGGCACAGAGTATGATACCTCTGCTGCCATATTTATATCCAAATAAACTTAGTGAGAGACTTTTTTCTACGTGGCAGTAGTTTGTGTGAATAGAAGTTCTACGAAGAAGTGCCTGTCAGATGTATTTTGTATTACATGCCTGAGACACAGCTAAATATTCGAAAAGTACGACTCTGGTGTCTACTTTTGAGAGTCATGGAATCTCATGTTAAATTTTGCCCGGAGAAAGAGAGTGTATACAATGCTGGTCAACCCATTATATGGAGAATTATCCAAACTGCCCATCTCTTAGCTCGCCAATATAACTCATCTAAACTGACACAAGACAGCAGCAATGACATTGGAGCCATGAGAACAAAAGTTAGAATGTTCTTAATTAAATGAGACTTAACTAACTCTTTTTAGTTTGTTTGTTTGTTTTTTTACATTTATTTATTTTTGAGAGACAGAGAGAGACAGCGTGAGCAGGGAGGGGCAGAAAGAGAGGGAGACACAGAATTGGAAGAAGGCTCCAGGCTCCAAGGCGTCAGCACAGAACCTGACATGGGCTCGAACCCACGAACCATGAGATCATGACTTGAGCCGAAGTCGGACACTTAGCCAACTGAGTCACCCAGGCGCCCCTAGACTTAACTAACTCTTAAAAAAAAATAAAAGAATGCTTATATTGGGTCCAAAAAATACAGGAAATAGAGGGGAAATCAGTTTAAGTGTATAAATGTATACATTATACAGGTAAGGGAATAATACCTTCAGTAAACATCTCAGCATCCTTACCTCAGAGTGTAATACGCATCCCTACATTTGTTTAGTTTTGCCTACCTGCACAGTGGTGGAGTACAAATCCTTTCAATTCCACCTCTCAGTGAATGTGAGTGTCCAAAGCATCCTGGGATCCCAGGTTCGTATATACCCTACAGAATTCACATGTATAGCAATCACTTGATATCTATACCTATATGTGCTGATTGTGCTATGGCCTCGATGTTTGTGTCTCTCAAAATTCAGATGTTGAAATCCTAATGCCTCTCTGTGATGGAGCCATTGGGAGGTACTAAGTCATAATAGTGGAGCCCTCATGAATGGGGTTAGTACCTTAAAAAAGAGACCTACAGAGCTTTCTAGTCCCTTCTACCATGTGAGGATACAGTGAGAAGACAACAGCTATGAACCAGAGAGAAGACTCTGGACTTATTCTTGGAATTCCCAACCTCCAGAACTGTGAAAAATACATTTTTGTTGTTTATAAGCTACCTAGTCTGTAGTATTTTGCTATAGCAGCTTGAACAGGCTGAAAGCTAGATAGAAATGATAGAGAGATGATAGATAGATAGATAGATAGATAGATAGATAGATAGATAGATAATAGATAGATAGATAGATAGATAGATAGATGATAGATAAATAGACAGATGATAGATAGATGATAGATAGATAGATATAGATAGATAGATAGATAGATAGATAGATAGATGATAGATAGATAGATAGGTATAGATAGCTTATTTTTTTTTTCTAGTGGGAAAGATGCCCAAATGTCAGTCTGAACTTCTTATTCAATAAAATGCTTTGCTGTTCTTTTTGTGGAATTATTTCTTTTAAGGAACTTAACATTTCTAATCCAGTAGAGACCATAATAGGCAAATGTAAAGTTAATACACATATGCCTTTCATTAGATACAATATTTTGGGGAACATCCCTATATTATGGATATAAGAGGAACAGTGAAATATATTACTTTCTGGTTCAGAACATGTGCCATATCATGTAGGACATGATCTACTTATAAAGTTTCAAAAAATATCTTTCTATTTCATTAACCAACTTGTAGGTGATACAGTGTATGCTAAGATCAGCAAATCCCAAGGAAATTACCTACTTCCATCATTCTCCACCACAATGGAAATACTAAAAGTTATGCATGAAAATGTGTAGTGAATATGACATTTTGGTAGCTTAATGAATGACATTATAAACAAATAGATCATGAGCAGGGAAGACAACATCAAATTACAATACAATACAGGAAGTACCTATTGTACCTTCCATGAAGGACGGTATCCAATGGAGTCATCTGGCTCCATTAGCTCTTGAGACTATGATAGTGGCTAGTTTCACTTCAGCTGTTGGCAATATTGAACACTCAACAGGACTGGTAGCCAGATCAGTAATTGCTGATAGGAAAGTCATACTGATGAACACATGACACCAAGGTCATTCTGTTTGCACATCCATTTCAAAAGCAATACAGATGTCGGAAAAGACTGACTTTTACAGGATAGATTATCTTATTGATCTAGTTTTTGAAAGTTTCATGTGTGAAAGACAGCTTTGGACAGCTGCCATTTTTTTTTTCTAAAAGTGTCCTTTTAACTAATCCCACAACAGCTTTTGTTAAAAATTCCTAACTATTGACAAAACCATTAACCTTCCTCCATGAACTTCCATAAATCTTTACCTCAGATTGTCTTCTCTTCCAGGGAAAGAGGACAGATATGTTTTATGTGATGCAAAAAGATATCAGCCTCCCCCTCTGTCTTCACCTCTCTCAGTGTCATTACCTCTCTTATTATTATGTCCCGAGATTCACGTCCAACTGTGTCACCATTAATGCAAAAACATCTTATACTTGTAACCATATTTTTAAAAAATGTTCTGTCTCAGTTAAATGATCATAGAGAATTCCCAAGAAGCTAAAGGTGTGAGCTTTGGAAACGTGAACTACATGCTTTTGTGACTTAATTTCACCTTCAGGTAACTGGGTCTACTCCACAAAGAGATTGAGTAGTTCCCCTCCACCCAAGAGTATGAAGTAATCCACCCATCCCAGAGGACACCACATTGCAAATACCAGTAGAGAACGCCTTTCCCAGGTGTGACAGGACTTGGTGTTTTTAGCATCATAGTACATTGATCCAGCGTAAGAGTTGATGCAATGGCTGTTTCCCACTGCTTCCATACCTTTACAGTTACATGTTATGAGTGTTTTAGCAGGTGTCCCAAGTCTGCAAGATGATGTAAATGGCATACACCATTTAAATGTATTTAAATCTGGGATAGTACTTGTGTCCATCCAGCCAAGGTGATTTTACTAATTAGGAATTTAATTTGCTGCTTTATTATTCCATTCTTTCTTTCTACTAACCCTGCTGCTTGTGGATTATAGGGGAGATGGAACCTCCATTCAATAGTGTGTTCTTTTGCCCAGTCTTGCACATAATGATCTTTGAAAAGTGACCTCCAATGACTATCTATTCAATGAGTGTATCCATACATGGTACTCACTTCTCCAATCCCCTAATGGTGGCAGCGTGGTTTGTGATGACAGGGAAATGCTTGGGTTAGGCCAGTAGCAGTGTCTGCACAAACCAAAGAATATTTAAAAACCTCATGTGGAGGGAAGGGGCCAATATAATCAATTTACCAATTCCTCGCTGGTTGAGAATTCTGGTGGGTGGCCCCAGACTTCTTTGGCAGTTGCCTTGGACATTGTTTAGAACACACAGGACAAGTTGTTACTGAATTAACCAAATAATCATATTTTAAGAGCAGTCCTGCATCCTTGGTAATACTTCATCCCATCCAGCTGCTACAGAGGCCACTCCTCCTATGCACTCGATATGCTGTATCACCAGAAGAATAAATTGCTAGGGCTTGTACCCAACCTAGGACATCAGCTTCCAGATTGTCGGGGGAGGGGGGCTGTCAGCACCTTATGAGCCAGAACTTGGAAGGCAGGAAGGACTGCCTCAGGTTGTTACATATAAACCCAAATGTCTTGTCACCTATCCTGACCCCACAAGGGCTTATTCATGATCATCCACCCTTTGGTTCCCCATTATCCAAGCCATAGGGTTAATCCCTATACAACAGCTGAACCGTCAGCACAGAGGATTAATGGGGAAATCATCTTGCAATGAGTTTTGTCTCCAATGGACCCAACTTGTTGCATATTCAGGTCAAAAAAACCATTTGTCACTTAAAGTCCCTAAATCTTCATTCCAGTCATTCAACTACTGTGGTGTTTTGTATCCCTAGGGAGTAGCTGCTGCCCATGGTCTTTGTAATCTCCATAGTATCTTCATGTTTTCTTTCTCCAATCAATTGTTTCCCTTAGGAATATCCTGAAAACATATGATCTATTGAGTAGATACTCAGTGCATTGTTTTATTGATGTTGGAGTGTATTTCTCCAAAGGTTCTCAGTTCTCCCATTCTTCAGATGACTCTGCCTTTGAGAATATATTGAGTCGGGAAAATAAATGAAAGATTATTGTCGTTCTCAAAGCACCTCAAAGCTGGATCAGAGTTGTTTCCCTTACTAACAAGATTAAGTTATTACTTTGTGGGTTGCCGACACATTTATAAATTAAGAACCTAATGATCTATTATGCACCACCAAAGATGCCAGCAGTGGTCACCCTGAATATGGACACCATGCTGACTTTGCTTTGAAGGTTAACTGCTATCACCTTGACTCAACAGCTCAAAAATCCTCTATCCTTATTGAAATAAGGAGTACTGTTTCAACTGTGACACATTTCACTTACAGAAAACAACCACGGTGGTGAATTATAAAGATGCTATCACTCCTCTCAGCAGTAAACTTATCAATCTTAAAGTTAAAATAGGATTTCCTGGATCTGCTTAACAGATATATTTAGGGAATTAATAACATTACAATTTCCCTAAGTCTTTAGATTCCTCCCTTTCCTCTCAGCAAGTAATTTCTGTCTTTCAACTTCATTTAGAGAAGGCTACGGTTGAGTAGAGATTTCAATTAGTCAACCAAGCAAACAATTTGAACATCTGCCTGTGTATTAAACTAGCAGACTGTAATCTCAATCTCTGGGAAGTGTGCTTGTCTTAGGTCAGATGCCCTAGAAGCAGAGTCTGAGATCGCAACTTATGAATATTCGATTTATTAAAGAAGTAATTTTAGGCAAAATGAAATAAGGTAAGCAAGATAAGAAAGGGCAAGGAGTTATAAAAATGTAGTTTTGGGTACAATTTAGAACGATTCTGGTGTGATCTACTTCCTAATATGTGCATTGTAGTTCTCTGCAAATGTACAGGTTGTTGGAAAGTCAGTTTCTTTCTCTTTTTTTTGCAGGTCAGACATTCAAGACCAGCAATATCTGAATCAGCCTTGGTGAGAGGGAGTCCACATTCCTGAAGGTTGGTGTAGACTTGATCTCTGCCACCTGCCACTACACAATCCGCGAGGGAGCTAAGGAAAGAGACTCATAAACCTTGAGCCTCATAGATCTTAGTCAAATAATTCTGCCCCCCTTTTTTTTCTCCAGTGAATTTTCTACAGTGGATGCTTTCTGGCATATGTTAAACAAAGACATCGACCATTGGTGTATCGTCCCACAGGTCTGTCTATATAATTCTTTTCCAAACATCTGGCCCACAACTTTAAATCTTGCTTCTTCCAGGCCCTTGAGCAGCCAGCCAAACCAGTTGTAAATGCACGTGAATCCCTGTGTATCCTTAGCTGAGGACACTTGGGGCTATAAGCTCCGTCCTCTGAAAAATAATCTACTTCCCAGTGGCTCCACCACCATCTCTATGTATGTCTGGGGCAGAGCAGCTGATCGTTTTTAGTTCACACCAACATACAGGCTAATTCATCCAGGAACCAAATCTAGCATTTGCATTCTACCCTTAACTCACATGAGGAATGTTCCAGGAGTTCATAGTTATGGCAACAGTTTTGGTATGGCAGTGATGATTGACACGAGTATTTGGACCACCTGTTTATACCGATTACATACACCCAGTACCAAATGTAGAGCTATCATCTTATGATGGATGCTGTCATGCCTCTCACCAAATGAACAATGCAGTGAATCTGAAAGCAAATAGCTCATGATAGGAAGCTTAAGTCACAGGGCCATTTGCAAGCCATGGTCAGATGCTCAGTCTCTACCAACTCTTATTAACATGCCAGGGGCTAGATTTTGAATGGCAGATAGTTTTCGGATGCAGATGGTAACAGAATTCTATGGCTTTGCACTAAAACTCTTCTTCTGTGCCTTGCTGAGAGAACTACAAAGTGATTTTCTGCTATGGATATGTCTATTACCATGGTATCCGATGGGTCATATGGCCAAAGTAACATTCTGCTTGTACCTGCACTCTACTCACAACCTACAGACATTCACATCACTTGCTGAAAGGACCTAACACTATTTCCAAGGGTAGAATATACTGCTTCTCAACTGCAGGAGCTGATATGTTTGTACTTATTTTTTAGTGGTGAGTTCAATCACTGGCATTTTATCTTGGAGATGATGTCTATGGTATGCACAAGAATGCTAGAATATTAAAATGTTCACCAATACGGTAAGCCTTTGAAACTTTGTAAGAATTATCTCTGACCTTCTGCAGTACACATGTCCCCCAGAGGTATCCAGAACATGAGGTCTGGTTAACATGCCAGAATCACTACGATAGACCAATGGTAGTTTATTTTGCAGCATTTCCTGATTTCAGCTTTCTTTAGACTGGATTGCGACAGAGAGCTAAATTAACAGCAGAGACCCAGGGCGGCATGTAAATATATGCCACCATCCAAATCAAATGATCCTCAACTACTTTCTGTCCTCCATCTTCTCAGAAATGGAAAAGAACGCACAGACCACATCAAAAGCCGCATACCACGTATCAAACACTGTGCCAATTTGTTTCGGCAAAAATACCACATCTCGCCTAACAGCGGCGATCGGAGCTACCATTTTCTTATGTTGTGGAGGTCCACTGTCACTTGCCATAACGCATCCGGGTTTTACAGGAGCCAGACTGGTATACAAGGGGAAACACCATCCCTGAAGTTATTGAGGATGACATATTTGTTTGCCGTTTCATCTGGGATTCGACACAGTTTCTTATGGACTCTGTCAACTCAGGCTCACAAGGAATAAACTTCCAAGCATTTCTTAATCACTTGGTAAATAGGCTGTGCTCTGGGATTCCTGAGGGAATCCATTTATCAGCCAGTGAGTTTGCAGGCCTTACATATGGAGTCTTTTCTAGTCTTCACAGTTATCTGAACTTTGTATTTCTTCTCTCATAGTCTACTGTAGCCCTCCTTACGTGTGTATTTCATTTTTGTCAAACTCCCAAGAACTACCCCAGCACTTTACCAACACTGCCTGAGGCATTGGCAGAACATCAAACGTTGTGTCTTTGGAGAGTGCTTTATTTGAACAAAGTTTTTCTTTTCTAGCTGTATATTTCATCTTCCGTATCAATCTTCCTCAGGATCCACTTAGGCATGTTCTCTTGGTTTCTACTAATACCTATTTGTCATGTTCAGTACCCGTATACATAATACCACTTCCCCCTCGATAAGCCCAACTTCTCCTCAGTCAGATTTCTGTAGGAAAACAAAAACAAAAACAAAAATAAAAACTTAACTTATTGGTAAAATATAAACTCTCAGAAGATACTATAGGGAAGAAGCTTCTTGATATCGGTGACATTGGCAATGATTTATTATTTTTTTTTATACGACACCAAAAGCAATGGCAACAAAGGCAAAAATAAATAAATGGGACTACACTACAGAGCTTCTGCTCAGGAAAATAAACAGCACAATGAAAAGATAACCCACAGATACAAACCATATATCCAAAAAGAGGTTAATATCTAAAATATCTAAGTAACATATGCAACTCAACAACAATAATAGTAATAACAATAATAATGATAATGATAACGTAGGTTAAAAATGGCCAGAGAACCAATAGAGACATTTTTCCAAAGAAAGCTTGCAAAGAAGACATTCATGAAAATGTGCTCAACATCATTCATCATCAGGGAAATGCAGATCAAAACCACAATGGGGGATCGCTGCATGCTTGTTAGAATAGCCATTATGAAAAAATGTCAAGACATAACAAGCACTAGTCAGGATGTAGAGAAAGAGAACTCCTGTGCGCTGTTGGTGGGTGTAAAATTAGAACAGGTACTATGGAAAAGATCATGGAGTTGCCTCAAAAGTATAATAATAGGACTACATAAAATCTAGTAATCCCACTCCTGACTATATGTCCAAAGGAAGGAAATAAGTGACTATCTCAAAGAGATATCTATACTCCCACAGTTACTGGACCATTACTCACAATAGCCAAGACATGAAAACAACTTAAGTGTTAATCAACAAATGAATGAAGAAAATCTGAGATTATCTGTCATCTATCTATCTAATCTATTATCTATCATCATCACCATCTGATCTATATATCTTCAGCCATAAAACAGAAGACTATTCAACCATGAAATGACTAAAACCCTGCCATTTCTGAAAATAGAGATGGACCACGAGGGCTTTATGCTAAGTGAAATAAGACAAATATTGTATGATCTCACTTATACATGATATCTGTAGAAGCCAAACTCACAGAAACAGGTAGAATAGTGGTTATCAGTGGTTGAGAAGCGGAGGAAATAGGGAGATGTTGTCAAAGGGTGCAAACTTCCAGTAATAAGTTGAGGCACTTCTGGGGATCTAATGTCCCTTATGGTGATTATAGTTAACAATACGATGTTACATGCGGGAAAGTTGCTAAAAGAGTAAGTACATCGTAAACATTCTCACCACTAAAAGTAAAAGTGGTAATTATGTGAGGTGATGGAGATGTTAACTGACCTGGTTTGGGTCATCATTTTGCTGCATATACATGTATCACACCATTACATTGTAAACATGCATGATGTTATGTTATATGTCAATTACATCTGAGAAAAGCTGGAAAAGAAAAACCTCAGTGATTAGTATAATTGGCAGGAGAAGTGGTGTGACAAGCACTGACTGCCATGTGAATCATTTGCCTCATTTAAAGCCTCTGGGTAATCTCTAAGCAAAGGAGAAGTGTAGGGTCCTCAAATAAGTGTGTGTTTGTGGGGGCGGGGTTCATTTCTGCATGTCTGATGGTTGCAGGGTTCAGAATTCTCAGATTTTCCTTTTAATTATTTTTTTTATGTTTCTACATTACATTTTAGACACAGAGAGAAAGAGACAGAGAGAGAAAGAGAGAGAGATATCAGGGGAGGGGCAGAAAGACGGAGCCAGAATCTGAAGCAGGATCCAGGCTCTGAGCTGTCAACACAGAACCTGATGCGGGGCTCGAACTCATGAGCAGTGCCTGAGCCACCCAAGTACCCCTCGGGTTTTTCTCCTCAGACTACCCCATACCCATTCCACCTTTGTTCTTAAGACCCTGACTTTGTCATAGAAACTTCATCTGGATTAAAGACCCAGACTTCTCCATTATTATTACATCCTGAGCTTGATGTTTCAACATCATCAGCCCTCTGTCTGCAAGAGTCTAGACGGTCATTTACACATTGCCAGTGAGGGACTCTGACTTTAATACTTTGCCTTAAATTCCTTATGAATTGAATGGAGCCTGTCAGTTTCTCTCTTCAATGTATCAATAGTAATCTGCAACAGCCACACAATGACCCAGCCTTCCTAACTGCTGTCTCCACTGTATCTCTCCACCTATCTTTCACGGTAGGTATTGTCTGCACTCGTTTCTCCTTCCTCATCATGGTCAAAGATTCTAACAATTGCAATGTAATGACATACCTGGAATGTCTGTCAACATGTTCTGAACCATCAGTGATGGCATTCTTATTACCAGTCTCTTGACAGATCACTGGGTTCGGGAAACCCAAACTGTGTCTCCGTTTCCTAGGTCCTCTCTGCATATACGTTGATTCAGCTTGGGTTCTTTAGAGACGGACCCTGAGTTGAGATTTCTGTACATGCAATTTGTTGACAGAATTCTCAAGTGAGGAAAGTAAAATAGGAAGGGGGGAAGGGATAAGCAAGGATGGGGTGTCAGGTGAGATGCACCTTCAGCTTACTTGTGCAGCAAGCCTTGGAGTGAAAATGTCACCACCTTCTGTTCCAACTAGACACAAGGGGACAGAACTTTCTTCCCGGTCCATAGGATGTCATTGACTAAGGCCTGAGGGGTAACGTATTGAACTCCCAGGAGAACTGAGCAGCAAGGCTTGTACTGTTCAAGGGCAATCTTTCAGAGAACTTTGAAGATTTTAGCCATCAGTGTAGATGGTTTCCTACTGCACTAAAATCAATATTTAGTCTAGTAGAAAAGTATGTTTTTCTTCCTGGTTAAGCTTATTTGGAATTTATTAATCTCACACACACAGTTCATGCTTTGTTTTCTGGCACACACACACAGATAAACAAACACACACACATATACATATATAAAAAGAAACCCTCCAATTCTTCTTTTCTGTAAGTAAGCTCTCTTTTCCTGGGTTTGACTCTGCAACTGGACCCCGAGGGTAAGTTCTGATCTTACTTTTCTTGTAGGTCCAGGAAAAAATGAGACCATGGGGGAGGTAAAATGAAGATATTTGGATTCTCCATGCAAGTTACCTGCCGCGGGCGTAATGAGTTAGTTCAGCATTCTAAAGCAATGCAGAAATGGCTCCATCAAATAGTTAAAAGGATGTACACGCAGAACTGCTTTGGCTGGCAAAATATGATCAGTGGGGTTTTTGGGTTTGAGTCCCATCAATCTTTTCTGATGACCCTTTACAACATTTTAGTCTCATCCTTACTGATAAACGACTGAAATTCCATGTAGTAAATCCAACAAAGCTAGGAATTGAACTGATCTAACTTGGCAGCCCAAGTGAGAAAATTCTTAGTGTGAATTTTGGTTATATGAACATCATATCTGAAAGATATAAGATTCTTTCAGGAGAGAGGTCTTCTCTTTGCCTTTGACTTGGCTTTGAGCTCAGAATTCAAGTCTTTACACCTTTTTATTTAGCTTCTCTGTACAGTTAGAAACAACCAGATCATCTCTTTAGTTTTTTTGAAATCTTCATGTCCTTAATAATATTCCTTATCAGTTGATATATATAGCTCCCTGTCTTGTCTTCATTTTGCACATCTTTCTAAATGGCACATGGGATCATTTCACCACTTAACTCTGTATGAGGTGGGACCACACTGTTCCCTTTTGTGATAAAAGCATGCTTTTTCATCATCATCACACCTAAGCACATCCAATAACCAATTCTTCATGCCCTTTTTCCATGAAAGTCTTTTACCTGCAGCACTCTTGGTACTAATTATTTTTTCTGTCACTGTTCTTTGCTGAAAATAACAGAAAATTAAAAATTAAACACAAAATTATTTATTTAAACATGTTTATATGTACTGAAGTTCCAGGTTGTCTTGAAAATCAAAATGGGAAGCTAGAGAGAGTGTATATACATCTGTACATCTATACATCATATATATATATATACACACACACACACACACACACACACACACACATATCCCAAAATATACACAGGCTGTTATAATGGTGGCACATTTCGATTGTTAGGGAGTATGGACATTAAAATTCCATTACTGGGCTGCCTGGATGGCTCAGTTGGATGTCTGACTTCTTGATTTTGGCTCAAGTCATGATCTCATGGTTTGTGAGTTCAAGCCCCACGTCGAGGTCCTTGCGCTGACAGTGCAAAACCTGCTTGGGATTCTCTCTCCTCCCTCTCACTCTGTGTCGTAGACTCTAAGTCTAAAGTTCTTTTTGGCCAGCAAAAGAGTGGACGCAGGATTAAAGCAAGAGATAGCTAATGTCTGGGAAAAGACAAGAGCCCTGAGTAAGGGTCCTTGCCCCATTTTTATTAGGACCAGAAGGTTTACAAACACGGTGATGGACGTGCACAGAGACAATGAGTCTATCAACATTAACTTGTGGATGTGAGGGAAAGGGGGTCTTGAGGATATTTGTGGTTAGGGGTTTGGGTTAATACCAAACAAAATCCGGGCAGCGGGCAGTCAGGAGGAGGGTTGTTTACAGCGGACATGAGGCAGCACCTCTGTTCATCTTTGCCACCCTAAGGGATGAGACAGCAAATAACCTCAGGGTTGACAAGGCACCTTTTCTTTTGTTAACCATCTCTACTCTGGGCTGGTTTGCGTGCAGTGCAGCAGTCCATAGTCCAATTCACCAGTTTACCTAACCTGGCCTTATCCTCCTGTGAAAGCAGCTTTCTGCTATAGTACTAAATTGGGGGTGCTTTCACCTTGAACATCTAATCTTGTTTATTTCATATACCTATGTATTGGGCACCTTTGTGCCATATCTATTTTAGGCCTTTGCCTCTCCCTCTCTATTTTGGGGGCTCTGCACCCCATCTCTATTTTGGGGTGCCTTTGCACCTCCCTAATCCTGGCACCTTTGCTCCTCTTTATTCTTGGTGTGTCTTTGCATTCCTCTATTTTTGGGGGGGCCAATCTGATTTCCCCAAACTCGGGTGTGAGCATTTTATGACTTTGTGTTTCTTGATGCCTTGTCAACCCATTGGTGTAAGTCCAGGGGATTCCTAGGCTAATCCCCCACAACTCTGCCCCTCCCTTGCTCATGCTTGTGCTCTTTCTGCCCCTCTCAAATTAAAAAAAAAAAATTAAAACAAACAAACAAACAAACAAAAACTCCATTACTGATACTAAACTCTGGACCCCGCCACTAATATTGCTGTCTCTGTCGAATCTGAAAGAGGAATATTCCTGCAATTTATCATGATGGAATCTCTATGTGGCCTAATTTTGCAGGGTCACTAACTTCAGAATTAGGTATATCTAATTGGCATAGTTATAAAATAGACTGGAAAAATGAATTATATATCTCAGTGTTGCAAAATGATGTACTCATAATTTGAAATTTTCCCAACTGTGGGGAAGTGTTCAAAAATGTTCATTGACCAAGGCACCTGGGTGGCTCAGTAAGATGAGCATCTGACTTTGGCTCAGGTCATAACCTCATGGTTTGTGAGTTGGAACCCCACATCAGTCTCACTGCTGTCAGCACAAAGGCCTGCTTAGAATTCCTTCTCTCCGTCTCTCTGCCCCCTCCCACTCACACACTCTCTCTCAAAAGCAAATAAACATTACAATTTTTTTAAAAAAAATGTTCATTGAACAAAGACATGCTGAATGGCCAATAGGTTGAAAGTCTAATCAGCACTAGGAAGTACCTAAAAGATGAATGTATCATGTGGAAATCTTAGCCATACATAAGTGGAAAATCTGGGAAAATGTATAAGGAAAAAAGGAATGGTATATAAGAGGAGACAAAATAAAATTAAGTCAGAATGGTAGGAATATAGGTCTAATTATGGCAAGGCAATTGGGGGAGGGTAACAAGAACAAAGGATCAGACTGGGTAAGCAAGCAACAGCTACATCAGGAAAGGCTTTATGAGACTTGTTGAAACAATGGAGTCCAAGCAATGAAAATATCAAGAACTCTGCAATGTCTGGTATTTTAGCTTCCTTGCAAACTGTCAAGTTTCATGAATAACTCTGAAAGAGAAACACAAGATTTCTTGGACAGACATAAGTGAGATTCGTCAGGGATTTCAGAATTTCTGTGCTGGTCCCCTGAGACTGAATTCTCCCAGGTTTATATGAAGAAGGCCCCAAAATACCTGCCCATGTAGTGGGTTGAATTACAAGAAAGAAATGGTGAGTTTAGGAGGCCAAAATGTTTTATATTGGGCAGTAAACTTTCCTGGTTTTGCTCTGGAGGAAAACATTATTTTTATTTAACCCAATGGTAAGCATGCCTACCCTTTGCTTCAAAAGGAGCCATTTTCTCTACAGATATTTTTGAAAAGAATGAAAGGCAAAGAGCAGTCAGCCCATGTATGTGGAAGACATATAGAAATGTGAAATATCCAGGAAGAATCATTGAATATTTCCCACATAAATATACTTACGGATAAATCGTCTCTTTCTTCATTTTTTTCTGAACAAAAATTTTTTTGAAACAAAATTTTTCTTAATTTGATTCTGTAGAATATGAAGAATGTTTTGAAGATAATCTTTCTTGACTAAAATGAATGGGTGTTCTAAAGAACAAATATAAAGAGAGGAGAAAAGACAGTTGTATACTGGGTTAAGAAAAAGTAGAGAATTATATAGAAATAAGAATACGAATAAAATGACAAGCTAATATTTTATTTAGACATATGGTTATATGTATAATAATTACATACAAAAAATTCTTTCCCCACATATATGCTGTATATGCAAATAGTAGTAGGTATTAATACCCCAAATCCAAAGACCTATTTGTATCAGGTTAAAAAATAATAAGTATATACACAGTAACACATACATAACTGACACCATGCTTCTGTAAACAACCCTATTTTTATATACTGATATACATATACACTTATACACATATATGAGTATTTTATATGTATTGTACATATATATTTGTATAATACATATACATATTTTCCAAGTCTATATTCAGTAGATGAAAGATGATTCTAAACAAGTAATTAACTTTGCTACTATTGAGTTGAATACTGAACAAATACTTTATTTCACTGTGAATGAAATTTTCAACTGAGCCATGCATATTCTATAATACCCAACTCGACCCAAACATCAGATATTCCTAGGAGGGAGGAAATCAAGAAACCCAGATTATAGACTTCTACAAATTCTTTTTTCAGTATAGTAATATTTTGGCGGGGAAATTGTAATCATAAGTTACACCCAAGACTATTGACTTTATGGACCTAGAACTAGAGATAAAAGAGATATATGTTTTCTAGCATTTTGAATCGAGTCATGGGTTCATCTTTAGCTAAAACAGCTTTCTAACACTCTGAGCTTTGTTTTCTGGTTATTTCCAGAATCACAGCCTGAAGCTCTGGCTATCGCTTTTTCTGTGAGAGGGATCTTTGCTATTTTCTTTACTTTCTTTATTTTTTTCTATTATTCATACTCTCCTCCTTCTCTGTGATGTCTCTAAGGATGTTTATCTTCTCGGTTAAAACCATAGGTCTTTTACAGGCTCCACAGGCAAACTGACAATGCAATAGTCACATATATATGAGCATGAGTCCCAAGTATCCCATTCTTCGCAAAAGTTTGGGGGCTCAATAAAGTGTAATTTTTTCTTATATCGGGGATTTTCTTGTCACTGTTGTTTTTGTTTCTCTCCCATTTCAGTTGCTAACAAAGGATCTATCACATTGCGATCGTAAGTGCTTCAAAATGCTGATCGCTGTGTAAACCCAGTGTCATAGAATTCTACCTAAACACTTTCTATTTCCCTAATACCACGTCAGAATTCACACAGATATTTAAAACCTACGTTCCTTTCTTTAAATTCCTTTTCTGATTATCTGCCCACAAATAAGTAGAGTTGTATTCGTCCTATATTTATAATACTTCTAAATGAAAACTTTGCTCCCGTCAGAGTGCAATTGCCATTAATATTTACTTTGACAATATAAACTCATTGCATTTATAATTTCTTTGAGTCTTCTATTTCCTTGAAGACATATCATGTTACTACTTGAATCATTTGATTTGCTTCCACAAATAATGTGATCTTTTTCATTGTCTTTCCAAACACCATGCTTATTTTACATTCTTGGTTTGTTATCAGGACGAAGGCTTCTGAAAATTAATATCCTAAATGGTAAAACTTGAATAAATTCGATGACATTCAAGAGAGGATCCTACCATTAATTTGGGGGACAGATGATGTGACAAAGTTGTACGCGTTCATCAGACTTCAGAAAAGTTTTGTTTCAAAACTTTAATGACCATAAGATATAAGCCTGAGGTGCATATTTTTAATTTAAAAATACCTTCTCTAGGAGTCCAATGGGAAATAATTTTTTCTGGACAATAAATGATCTTCAACTATTCAAATATTTTCGTGCTGGGACCTCGCTGGAAATGCCTTTTGCCACTGCCTTCGCCTGAGCAAGAAGGAACATCTGAGTGAACTCGGTGCCCTCCAGCGATGAGCTGACACACATAAAGTTAGCTGTTAGCTTACATAATTTAATTGGACCTGACTCTTCTTGGCTCAAATGCCTCTTTGTCCTCCAGCTTTCTGTTTTGTTTTGTTTTTTCCCCGCCTCCTTTTTTATTTTCATTTTTCCTCCTCATATACTTAACTCAAATTGAAACCAAAACTTCCCTCTTCACATTCCACTAAGAAGCCTTATGTATTTCTCCTAAACATACGTATTTTGCTCTTTGAACACCAGGTCTTAGTAAAAATGGTGACATTATAATGTTTTTTCTTCCCATATCCATTCCAGGCATCTGCAGTACGGCCCCCATTACCAGCGCCTAGCTGTCTAGCTGGAGGTCGGCATGCGAAGGCTGGTCACTCCTAAGATATTAGTTGACACTGATTATGACAGTCATACTCTCAGAATTGTACTGATTAAATGGAACACTGGAAATCAACAGAGTTCTGAAGATCCAAAAGAAAAAATCATTAATGAGCAACCATCAGGGAAAATGACCAACAGTGACACTGCATAGTAGAAGCCCTTTTATTGGAGACCAGTGAAACCAATTTAAGTCCAAAAGTTAAATAAAGTGGAAAGTTAAAATAATATATAGATACTTTAAACATTTCACTTAAGCTTTGGAGTTATAATTGTACATTCATTCAGGAACAATTTTACATGGAGTCAAAGCCTTTCCTCTGGAATAGGCTATAAAAAATTACATGAAATAATGACAATAAAAAAGACAACTGATATGAACAAGTGTGAGAATAACACAACCGATTTGGGGTAAGCAAACAACTCAGTTGGTGAGAACAAAGATATTCAGGTGATCATAAGATAATAGGCTACCAGCCACAAGTGTCTAGTGAGCCATGGGCATTTTGGAACATTTATCTTTGTTTTTTTCCCCCACTTTATTACCATTCTTTTCCTTATAGTAAAAATAATTATTATGAATTCTACTTATTGACAGATTTTTCCGTGCACAATACTGTATTGTTAACTATAGGCACGCTGTTGGGCCGCAGATCTCTAGAACTTACGGATTCTGCACAACTATTACTGGATACACATTGAACAGCAGCTCCCCTCCCCTCGGTCCCTGGCAACTACCATTCTACTCTCTGTTTTTATGAGTTTGACTATTTCAGATCCTTCATATAAACGGGATCCTGAAGTGTTTGTCCCTCTGTGACTGCTTATTTCACTTAGCGTGATGTCTTCCAGTTTTATTCATGTCATCACATATGGCAAGATTTGCATCATTTTTAAGGTTAAATACATTGTGTATATATACCCCAGTTTCTCTGTCCATTCATCCACTGATGGACTCTTATGTTGTTTCCATGTCTTGGTTATTGTGAATAATGCTCCCAATGAAACCGGGATCTTAAAGAGACAGCTGCACTACCATACGAGTGCTTTTCAAAGAGAGAGTGGAAGATGGTGGGTAATCCCAGTTGGCTAAGAGATAGTCTACTCCATCTTTTACCAAATTCTTTAAAATATACTCGTTAGTGCCAACATGACCATTGCACAGTTTATCACAATAAGGGTTTTGCTCCATGCAGTATTTCCACACATGTTACTTGTACAGTTTTAAAATTAATTAAGTGGCCAGAAGGATATTGCAGAAGGAATTCCTTTAGTGACCTTCAAAACAAAACAACGAGACAAAGCAAAGCAAAACCACCTTTGGTTTAGAATGAGATCCTCTGCTTTCAACCAATGCTCAGCAACACGTTACAAAATTAAAAAAAAACAATAGTAAGCGATTTAATAAATGGTGATTTAGCGCCACACAAGAGTATTTTGAGTGTCGCCCCAGTCGCTGTGCTGACATATGTAGCTCCTGTCACCTTCCTCTGTTCCCTTTGCTGTGGCTACATCGGCTTCCAGGATAGTCTTTACACAGGAAAAGCATGTTTTCGCTAATGTTTCTTCTCTGGGCCTCGCTCCCTACTCCCAATATATGGCTTCATCTCCACAACACATTTGGTCTTTGCTCTAATATCTTAATCCTGCGTTTATCTCTTTACTATTTTATACTTATGAATAGTGCTTATCAGTACCTCGTATGTTAAAATGTGTACGTTCATTTTCTTTACTGTCCCTTACTAATAGAATATACGTTCCATTTCATCAGTAGCTGTATTCCAGGTATTGTGAGTAAAAGGTAACACACAGGAGACCATAGGTAAATATTTCTTGAATGAAGGACGAGTTGATTATTTTTCCCATCATAGTCATAATTCTGAATGAATTTTTGGTTGATTATGCCTATTTGATTACTCTCAAATATCCTTTTACAATTTTCATGCTTATAACTACATTCAAAGGAGATAATCATGATTATCATTCAGTTTTCAATAATTATTTTAAAAAGAGGATGAGGATTGTCTCGCACCTAAAATGTTCTAATAGGCCTCTTGTTTTTTTTTTTTTGTTTGTTTGTTTGTTTGTTTGTTTAATTTATGAGTCAGGAATACTCATTTTATTTTTCTAAGATTTTCCAGTGAAGTCAAGTCACTCAACTTTCCAGGGAAAGAATGTGAAAGGGGAGCTTAAGGCCAGGAGTGTCACATTAATTGGAAGAATTTCAAAGGAAAAGAAAACCTGAAGAGGGGACAATTATACATTTGGATTATGTCTTCCATGATACTTTCAGAACTTTTTTTTTTTTCATTTTGATGGCTTCCCCCCACCCCCTCACTGCTAATTATAAATAAGGAGGCCCAGTAGATAATCAGACACCTTGGATATTGCAAGAAGTCTATTACACACCAGGGGGCTCTATTAAAGTAGAGCTATACAAAATTTTCTAACTTACAGTTAACTTAAATGAGGTTTCCTATAAGAAGAAAGTTTAAATACAATTTAAGCAGCCAGAAAGAAGTCTTTAAAATAGGCTACTTTTCCCTCGGGTGTTCTGAAGTAACAGATGCTTTAATATCAAGTGTAAAGCTTTGGCAGTAAGATTCTACTAGTCATTTCTGGTCTCTGGGCTTTGGACAAAGACTTTCTGCAGGCACTAAATACACACATAAGAGTTAGCAGTCATTTCTAGACCATTCCTGGCCCCTGGTAGAGACAGACTATCTCAACAAAGGATACGCTTGCTTGTTCAGCTGTGTATCCTGCAATGGAATCATTGTTTTCCAAGTTGTGGCAAGACCCAGAAAATTTCATATAAAATGGGAATAGGTTGTGTAATCATGTGCAAAGTTTTTCCCTTAAGACCTGAAATGACTTCACAAAAAGCCTTGACAACCCACACTCTGGCTCCCTAAAAGTTTGACTCCCTTTGCTGCTACATACGTGACTTGTCATCTAGTAATGGAGCCACCGTTCCCTCACGGCATTAGCTGTCTTCCATAATGGCAATCAACCGTTGACGGCTTAGGCTATTGGTAAGGAGGGCCATGGGTTGAAGAATTCAGGTACTGTTTTTGTTGAGTGAGAAATTCAGATTAGGGCAACCGGAATTTATCTTTACTTTAGTTCACGGACTGTTGCTAAGAGCCAGGTTTTATTGTAAGTCTTTTGTGTCACTACACTGTAATACTAAAGACACACACACACACACACACACACACACACACACATCTTGAACAACTTCTTCTGTAAACAAATGCAATAACTTTGTCACACAACCGATCTTTATGTTATTTATATACATCTCCAATAAAAAAAGAGCCAAACTTGGAGGAAAGCTTCTGGAATTAAATAGAGGATCAAGAATGCTTTGCCATCATTTCTTCTCCAGCCTGCTGGATATGTGTTTGAACCCACCTTGGAAATGTAGACATTAGGAAAGAGTGGCACTCAAGGATTTATTCTAAAGACCTCCTATCCAAGCTGTAGGCACTGAGCTGTCATCCTGCTCTCTGCCTCAACTCTCTTGCGCCACAAAATCTTGCACGTAATGTACATTTATTTACTCAGGATTTTGATTTATCAGCATGTGATTATACCACACTGTTCTAGAAATTCATTGGCCATTTTCTGCAATGAGTTACTGCTTCCTGCCTAAAGTAGTTATAATATATATATTTTTATTTTATTGTTTCTGTCATCTTTCTCTTGATCTTTGTCTCCAGATGCATCTTCTTACCACCTTACAGGTGGTATCAGTAGGCAACTCCAAATTTATTATCACTTTATTTTTAAAGAACAAATTTAACTGCCCTTGGTCCATACCTCTCTTTATTATGCTATACTCAATGGAGGCCCACTGAAAAATACAAAATATTTCCCAGTCCCTGTAAATAAATGCTGTTTATAGAATTTTGAAATTTGAGTAGACTCCTTAAAATGTTGGAGGATACCTCTCATTGAGGCTTATGAATATGCTGCTTATCTGTTTTGTGAGTATGAATAACACCGCTCAGCTATGCATGGGTGACCTGATTTCACAGGCTCTAAAATGCTTGTAATTATGTTTATAAAATATCAAATTGTTTTCTTTAGTAATATAGAAGCTGATCTGCATAGTTTCAACATTTGTAAGCTTATAGAATGGTAACAGTGAGGAAGTTTCTATTCGAGTTGAATTTCATTGCAATATGGCTTCATACGTGTCAGGTGAATAGGAACAAGGATGTGAGAGAAAGAAATGCAGAAGAGCACCATAGAATTTCTTTATGAGTCTCTTTAAAGCAGTGGGAAAGGTGGCTTTCATTTACTTATTTTTGCCTTCCTTCCTTTTTCTTCTTTCCCTTCTCCATCCCTTTTTATCCTTACATCTAAAGTGGCATTTAGCTAACATGAGGAAATTCATATTGTTGCCATTAAAGGAAAAGGGAGGCAGACATTTTACTACTCAACTTCTGATTCACAAATATTCATAAACGTGGAAAAGAAAAAGGTGCAAATATGCATTCTCATTCATTTAAAATTCTAGTTTATGCTCCTTTGCTGTCGCTCCTCCTGTAACTTCATTTAAAAATAGTTGATGATATAATATTTCAGCTTATACAGCCATTCTAAGAATAATTTAATCCATCAATGAACATTTAAACCAAAAAAGTTTTTTTTTTTTTTTTACATTGTGTAGAATGTATCAGAAATGAAACACTTTGCTCCAACACTTTTTTTTCTCTTTAGATGAATTCAGCAATAAACTCAGACAAAACCACTTTGAGTTCCTACAGCTCTTGAGAAAATCGCTATGACACTAGCAGGATGAACCTATTTAAAGTAGTTAAGACTTCAGCACATGAGATATTGCCACTCCAGAAGCCAAGTTACCATTCAGTTGCCTATTTGTTTTGCTATAGTAAAGGATTTTTTGTTACTGCAAAATATCGAACTGAAGAAGAACCACCTGAAAGCTGAATTAACTATGGAAATTATTATTGAAGGTGCTGGGAGGAATGCTTCTACTTGATAAAAGAGTTGTAACCATTTCTCCAACTTGACCCAGGCTGTTGTTCTCAGTGCTGGACACCTGCAGCCCCCAGGTTGACCTCCTCAGGTTCGCCTCCAGGGCTGGCAGCTCCTCCTGGGACAGCACAGCCCCCTGCCAGAGTCCAGGACTCTTTCTTCTGTGGCTTGTAAGGTGCATGGGTCTTCAGACTGGCTTTGGCCTCTCCTTGTCCCTTTCTGCAGATCTTGTTAGCTCTTTGTCTCTGTCTCGGACAAACTCGCATGCTAATTCTGTAGTTCCTGGGGATGTCCTGTTTGTTCCTTCTTGTGTTTGTTTTTAATGGACTTTTGACTTTCAGTTCCTTTTTAAATCACTTTTGTCTCAATCCAAAGCCAAAGCCACAGGCATCCCATATATTATCTTGGTGGTTAAAATCCCCTATCTCAGGTGGTACTTTGTCTTCCTCATCCCTTTCTGAACTCCTTCTCCTATATTCACTGTTACCTGATTACACATTTAGAGAGTGTCTTTTTTTAGACTGTTTTAATTGCAATTTTTTTTTCTATTTAACCTTGGAAAACAATGGCTCATCTCTTTCTCTCCACCCTGATCTTAAACCAGACTTGACAGATCTCCCTCACTCAATGAAGATAGGTTCCCAACGTTCTAGCTTGCCCTCCAAGAGAATTTGAATGTGTTACTCCTTTGTCACAGGGTATTCCCTGAAATGAATGGGGCCAGTTCTCATCATGAATCCAGGCTACACTCTTGCTGCAACTGAATGGGGTGTTACTGAGAATGCTTATTTCCCAGTTGACGGAGATAATCCTACAGGCTCTGCCTCTGGGCGCCACTGAACCTCTGGGCACTGCTGATGGGCCTATGGTGACCCTATACAGGGCAACTCTGTAACTCATTTATTAACATAGAATTCACCCTATAACTCATTTATTGACATAGAATTCACATAGCATAAAATTCACCCATTTGGAATGTAAATTCAATAGTTTTTCATATATTCATAGAGTTGTGTAAGCATTACCACCATCAACTATAAAACATTTCATCACCACCCCCTCCCAAAATTATCCTAGGCCCATTATCACTCCTGTTTCTCTCAACCCCACCCTGCAGCCAACCATTAATCTACTTTGTGTCTCTATAGATTTGTCTATTCTGGATCTTTCATATAAATGGAATTATACAGTATGTGGTCTTCTATGACTGTGTTAAAAAAAAAACAAAATGCAACCAAGTAAATTTAAAGATCTAATTGGCTTTATTAAACAGTACTTAAATCAGACAGCAACCCATCTAGCAAGTAGCGGGAAGCTCTGAGGAGTTGTACAAAATGGAAGGTTTTTACAGGAAGGAGGTTGGGGCAAGAGTTACTAGCAAAAATGTTTTTGTTTTTTTTTTTTTTTTTTTTTTTTTTTTTTAATTGATTTCAGCCAGGTAATCTTCCCATAGGGGCATCTTATCATGCAAATTAATTCTCTTTTGTGATAGAAGGACCCTGTGCCAGACTACCTTATTGGTGATTACCAGAAAATCCCAGACTGATTGGCTTAAAATTCCACTCCTGAAGAGGTTGAAATCACAATTAAGTCATGGTTTGCTGTCCTGGGGGCAAGTGATTTCACACTGGGTTGGTAGTTTCCTCTTTAACAGTGGCTTCTTTAATTTGGTATAATGTTTTCCAAGTACATCTATGTTGTAGCATGCTTCATACTTTCTTCCTTTTTATTGTTAAATACCATTCTATTACATAGATATACACATTTTATTTATTCTTTCATCAGCTGGTGTGCATTTGGATTGTTTCCATTTTTTAAACTATTTCAAACAACACTGTTATGAATATTTGTGTACATGTTTTTTTAGTGCAGACATATGTTTTCATTTTTCTTAGTTATATGGTAATCTTTGTTTAAACTTGGAGAAACTGCCAGACGGTACCAGAGTGTCTTAACCATTTCACATTCCCATCAGCAATGTAGGAAGGTTCTGAGTTCTTCACATCATCAGCGTTTCTTATATTTGTTTTGTTTTGTTTTGTTTTGTTTGACAAAGAGAGAGGGAGGGAGAGAGAGAGAGACAGAGAGAGAGAGAGAGAGAGAAGCCTCCTGTGTGAAGGAGAAGGAGAGAAGCAAACGGAGAAAGAGAGAGACAGATCTTAAGCAGGCTTCACGCCCAGCATGGAGCCCAATTCTAGATTCCATCTCGTGAACATGAGATCATCACCTGAGTCAAAATCAAATACACTCAACTCTCTGAGCCACCCAGGCACCCTGATATCTGTGCCTTTGATTATAACTGTCCTGGTGAGTGTCAAGGAATAACTCATTATGGTTTTGATTTGTGTTTGTCTAATGACTAATGATGTACGTGTCTTTTCATGTGCTTACCGGTTATTTGTATATCTTATTTGGAGAAATGTCTAATCAAATTCTTTGTCTATTTTTTTTTTAATTTTTTTTAACGTTTATTTATTTTTGAGACAGAGAGAGACAGAGCATGAATGGGGGAGGGGCAGAGAGAGAGGGAGACACAGAATCGGAAACAGGATCCAGGCTCTGAGCAGTCAGCACAGAGCCCGACGCGGGGCTCGAACCCACATACCACGAGATCGTGACCTGAGCCGAAGTCGGATGCTTAACCGACTGAGCCACCCAGGCTCCCCTCTTTGTCTATTTTTAATTGGATTGTCTTTTTTCTACTGAATTATGTTTTTGTAATATAGTCTAGATGCAAGTCCCTTATCAGACATATTATTTACATATATTTTCTTCAGTTTTGTGGGCTGTACCTGCATGTTGTTTATGGCATTTTTTAAGACACAAACATTTAAATTTGGATCAATCCAATTTTCTATTGTTCTCTCTTTTTTTGCTTGCGCATAGTGATTCTTGATGAAGATTGAAAAGCTTCATTCTGTCTTTTTGGCCTCCGTGTTAACCTCCAATTAAAAGTAATCCTGAAGCAGTTGAAATAAATAAAAGACTAAATTCGGTGCTCAATAGCTGTTTATGGCACTTTTCTAAATTTGTGGTATATAATCATAGGCCTTTGGGAGTCTGAATATGCATGTCTTCTTTGGAAGCATCCATTCTACCAGAAATCTGAAGGCAAGTTTAAAACTTGTTACCACAGGAAATAGTGCAAGGTATCTGTGAATTATTTCTAGGCTTCTTACGTCCGAAGTAACCAGTTATTTTCTTCCTTAAGCATAACACCCATTGAGAGAGCTAAATATGTCATCTGCCACTGCTAGATTACTTTATATCTCTGATTTCTCCCCACATTTCTAAATTTTACTATTTAGTATATTTTAGTTTCTTTTTTTTTTTTAAGGGATGCGGCAAGTACTGCATTCTTTTTTGTCGTTGTTGTTGTTTTTGTTTATTTATTTTTTGAGGGAGAGAGAGCATGAGCCGCTGAGAAGCAGAGAGAGAGAGGGAGACAGAGGATTGGAAGCTGGCTCTTCGCTGACAGCACAGAGCCCAATGCTGGGCTCAAATTCATGAACCAGGAGATCATGACCTGAGCCAAGGTCAGACACTCAACTGACCGAGCCACCCAGGAGCTCCAATGGGTACTACATTCTTAACCTTGCTTCCCAAGAAAGATCAAGGCTGTGGCTTCTCTCTTCCAACAAGATTGATTTTGCTGAGTTGCTTAATCTGCACCACCGGAGATGGGTTATTGGAAGATTCAAAGATGAGGAAATAATTGCTTCCAGACACAACGCCCGTCATCAAAAGACATTTGGGGCCATGTTCACTACATTGTGGGAAGCTGAACATTCCCTGCACTTTTTTCAATGGCTATTTGTCCTGCGGACATATCTTACATCTCATTGTGTGAACTTCTAACACCTGTTCTCGTACTGAACCTTAGAAGCTGGCTGTTTGAATGATTATTCTTTGGCCTAGTATGATCGACTTCTTCCTTGAAATTTAAGTGATGACATATTTGGGGTGGACTGTTTTCCCACCCCAAATCAGATGGTTGCAGTTCTGATGGACACGCCAGTAGCTATGGACAACATTAAGCTGTATGCAGGCATGATTTTGTCCACTACCTGCTATTTACGCTTACACGATCAAATAATTATATTTCAGCAAAACAGTTTTACCTCATATATCTCCTATCCTTTTTACGTCTTCATCCAGGTCTGACTGCCTTTGAAGCCTTAAAGAAGGAAACATTTCCTGCCTCCCGCTCTAAAGTTGTCTTGGATAAATATTTCAGTTTATGTGAAGGTTTTTTGATGGAAGGATTTCTTTCCATAGTGTCATATCTCAGGTGTGGCTTAAATCTGGGAGCAGGACAGTTCTCTACAGGAGAACTAAACTTGCACGAAACACACAGCTTACAATCACCCTTGTGCACATGCGAGTCTGTGGCTCAACAACAGAAGTGGTGCATCACTGCAATGGAGATGCAACCTAGGAAATATTATTATTTTATGTAAAATAAAAAAAAATAAGTTTCTATCTCAAACTCTTTACAGAAATCAGTGCCATGTGGATTATGACTTAAATTTTAAAAACGAAACCTTCAAATTTCTGGTAAAAAATACAGCAAAACCCTGGTTTGCGAGCATAATTTGTTCTAGAAACCTGCTTGTCATCCAAAGCATTCTTATATCAAAGCGAATTTCCAGAACCATCGTCTCAGTTGTGATCAAGTGATTTTTGGTAACACGTGCTACTCATATTGCAAGACATTGCTCATTTATCAAGTAAAATTTATTAGAAATGTTTGCTTGTCTTGTGGAGCACTTGCAGAACGAGTTACTCACAATTCAAGGCTTTACTGTATATGTAAATTCTTAAAATTTTGGTGGGGCGCCTGGGTGGCTCAGTCAGGTAAGCGGCCGACTTCAGCTCAGGTCATGATCTCGCCGTCCGTGAGTTTGAGCCCCGCGTCAGGCTCTATGCTGACAGCTCAGAGCCTGGAGCCTGTTTCAGATTCTGTGTCTCCCTCTATCTGACCATTCCCCGTTCATGCTCTGTCTCTCTCTGTCTCAAAAATAAATAAACGTTAAAAAAAATACTTTAAAAAAATAAAAAAATTCTTAAAACTTTGGAAAAGGGAAGAATGAGACACAAATATTATTAAGTATAAAATAAATGACTAACAAACTTGGACTGCATTCATATATGAAACACTGTTCCTCAAGCATAACTTAAAGTAAGTGGAAGAAAAGTTACTATATAGATGGATATATTCATGATACAAAAGCGGTAAAAGGATTAGTGTTGTGATGCATAAGAAACTACAAATTAATAAAAACCTACAAACTATCCTGTGAACTAAGAGATTTTCATTCTGGTTGTTTTGAGTCTAAAGGTAGCTGGAGATTGGAAGAAGGGTTGCCAGATTAAAAAAATAAAAATAGGGGCGCCTGGGTGGCTCAGTTGGTTAAGCGGCCGACTTCGGCTCAGGTCATGATCTCGCGGTCTGTGAGTTCGAGCCCCGCGTCGGGCTCTGTGCTGACAGCTCAGAACCTGGAGCCTGTTTCAGACTCTGTGTCTCCCTCTCTCTCTGCCCCTCCCCCGTTCATGCTCTGTCTCTCTCTGTCTCAAAAATAAATAAACGTTAAAAAAAAATAAAAAAAAATAAATAAAAAAAATAAAAATAAATAAATAAAAATAACTCAGTTAAATTTGAATTTTAGATATATGGGTAATATTTTTTTTTGCATATGTATCTCACAAATATTGTATTATATGGGGTATACTTGCTCTAAAATGAGTCGTTGATTATCTGAAATTTGAACTTAACTGCATGTCGTATGCTTTAACTGGCAATTTTACTTTCCAAGTTGGTTTTGACAATGACAGAAAGTCCACCCAAAAGCAAGTGTCTCCTCAAGGGCTAAGAAAAGTGAAGCATTATACAGTTAAATGTACTTTATTGTTAAGTATACCGCTATGTAAATGTGGATGTTGTAAAATAAATATATTATGCATTATGGTATATTACCATAGATGGCTATGCGAATGGTCTTGGGAAGGTTAATAACCTTTTATAGAAATCTTATTTATTAGATGAAAAGATTATATTATGTTATTATCAGAGTTCACCTATCTCTAAGGTGTGATTTTTATGAAGCTCCACTCTTGCTGATTGAAATTAAATCTGAGGATGAACAGTGTATACTGTCTATGATTACCGATCTGTAGTGATATTACGGTTTCAGTTCACATCTCTTGGCTCCCCATTTAAACCCAGTGCCCCACAATTACTAGCTGCAGCTATATTAATGCTCATGAGGTAGCCCTTTGTCATTAAAAGAATGACATATTAAAATTTATTGTAGATTAGATCTTTGACATATAAACTACCAAGAAGTAACATAAAATAAGATAGCTGCATTATTCCTGCTGCTCAGGTGAAGTGTTCTGTATTCTAATAAAATGGGAAAGAGTGACAAGTGACCTGTCAGGGAATAGAATTCATTCTGCAGAACTTGCAAATGAAGCAGAAGAATATGAGAATGTAGCTCATCAGCAAGTTAGTGACCACTTTGCTATTATCACTCCTCTACATGTTTCAGTTGGAATTTTTAAACCGTAAATAGAATTAAATTCAACTGACGAGAAATAAAATATCCACATACATATTCTCTAGAACATGTTCTATTTCGGTGTTTTATTTGTATTCAGGCAGATTAAAATGGAAATGATGTGAGGCAAAGAATTCATCACTGACTTCAGTTTCAGTGACTCAGCCATTTATCCCGAGACGCACCTTCAGTGTCCCCTCCTTTCTTCTTTTTCCTTTAAATTCCTTGCAGTTGTCCTTTGCTGTAACACGGAGAAATAGGGAAAAAAAAAAAAAATCCAGCTGCAGCTTCTAGGAGGCTGTGATACTTCTTGCCAAAGGAGTCGGATACTAATGTATAGAATAAGAATGCAAAGAAAAAACACTTCTACTTTTTTCTTTCAATCCCCAAACCAAAAAACCTAAATTAGGAGTCTAAATTAATTTAAATTTAAATTCAGTCTAAATTAAATTAAAGCCAGGATAAACCTCTATTGTATCCACGAGAAAGGAGAATAGATTGAGTCAGGGAAGAAACTATGATTTCATTAATTTGAAAGCATTTCTTTTCAGCATTTCAAGGATGGTACAAGAAGCCAGGAAATATAAATGCATTAAACTGTAACATGGTCAATTTACACACAGTTATCTTGAGACAATTCAATAATTGCCTTGTTAATTTTTAAGATGTCTAAATTATCAACCTTTTTATTCTTGACATTGAGATAAAATCACAACTCAGAGGTTATTAACCAATGGCAGACAGATAAAACTACATCAATTACCTCAGAAGTTCAGGTTTCATATTCTATTTTATAACCGTATTGAAAATATATGCTTTTGAAACTTAAGTGAATACATCCATACACTCATTGTTTACCCAGTATTGTCATTAATCATCTTTTTGATTTTTTGCTTTGTATATTTGTATACACACACATAAAGTTAAAAATACATATAATATATAATATATATTATATATATAATAACAACTATATATATATATATATATATATATAATATATGTGCTGGCAGCACAGAGCCTTCTTGGGATTTGGTCTCTCCCTCTTTCTCTGCCCCCCACCACACTCATGTTGTCTCTGTCTCTTTCAAAATAAATAAATAAACTTAAAATTACAGTTCTTTTGTCAGCTTTCCCTGCTTCACTCTGTTACTCCCTTCTCCAAGGACAAACAACAGGATTCTTTTTGACTTTATTTATTTATTTAATGTTTATTTATTTATTTTGAGAGAGAGAGAGAGCAGGTGCACAAATGGGGAGGGGCAGAGAGAGAGAGAATCCCAAGTAGGCTCTAGGCTGTTAGTGCAGAGCCCCCCCAGGGCTCCATCCCATGAACTGTGAGATCATGAACTGAGCCCACATCCAGAGCTGGTTGCTTAACCAACTGAGCCACTCTGGCACCCAGGATTCTGGTTTTAATATGTATTTATATGTATACTATGTATAAATACATATTTATATTTATATTATGGTATTTATACATGAATGCTTATATTTCCATTGCCATGATCATCTATATTTTTATTTTTTTCTGTATCGTTATACCCATGCTAATATACACATAGATAGATAAGAAGATAGATAGATACATATATACATACATGAAGGTGCAGGTATAGAGGTAAATGTATGCATAGATGTAAATATATAGGGATGTGTTTTTTAATGTGTGGAAATATGACATATATTTATAATAAGCATTTGATTTATTCATTACCTCTTGACTTATCGTTGTACTGACTTCAGTAATATAAAGTAAAATAATGTATGCATTATAATATCTATTATATTATGTCATTATAATATATTATACAGTATGTAATATATATACTGTGATATATAATGATATAAAATGTAACATTATATATACACATATATCTATATGCCAGACAAATATCTCCTGGTGCACACATACTAGTGTGACGTTTGGCTAATGGAGAGGCACCATGAGGCAGCGATTAATAACCTGGGTTTCTGATCCCAGTCAGAAATTACTTAATTCCCAGATCATAACCATAGATGCAATTATCTGAAGCAGATAAAGAACTTAACTAATATTAATTGTTAGATATTTCAGAAATGCAAGTTTTCATCACGATAGAAAATCTTTCAAAGTATTTTAATATGAGATAATATCTTATAATTTCCATAACATGAAAAATAAATAAAGCTCAATAATCATTTATGAAAATAACCATTACCAAACTTGGAAGAGGATAAAATAAATCCTTTACTTGATAAATTATATTTACTGGTACTAGGTCAAAAAGAAGTTGTAAAGTTAAAATGCTGAAAGCATATTTTTTAAATGGGGGAACATGTCAAGGCAATCTGCTATTCCTACTTCTGTACAACATTCTAAAGGAAACATGCCAATGCAAAAAATTAGAAAATAAATAAATAAATAAATAAATAAGCAAAAAAAAAAGAACTATTAAAAAGGAAGATACTAAACTTTCATTATTTGAAAATATTACATTGGTGATTGGACAAATGGCAAAGCAAATGACATAGTTTAAAGTCAAAGTAAATACTTGAAAATTAGCAAAAAGTTACACTTACCAAATGTAAATAAGATGGCTGTACAAAATTCATTGTATTTTATAAACCAGGAGATAGAAAATGGCCAGTATATAGGAATGCATCTATTGTTCAATCCTTTATGTCATAAAATTATAAAGGTTTGGTGAAAAACATAAAAGAAGGCAGGGATTAGAAAAGCATTCCATGTTCTTGGACAGCAAAACTCAGATCACTTTTAATAATGCTCTAATGACATACAATTTCATACTGAGACTGATAGAGGATAGAATATTTTACTTTTGCTCAAAATCTGGTGTCACATACTCTACCCTCAGCTGTCAGGAAAACGTAATAATAAGGCTCTTTCAAGTGCACGAGACTGCAAAAAACCAGAAGTGGAGGTAGCTAGAATACACGGTAACCAAACACATGTGGATAGACTTTTTATCTAAGAGCTTTTTCAGCTCCCGTCAAATATAAAAATCATCAGTTTTATTTTGTTGTTAGTAGATGTAAATTATAGATATAGACATAAATATTATCAGTCCTTATCAAGAAAAAATGTTATAACAAGAAGCTTCATTAGCTTCTAGTTTGAAAAGCAGTAAAATATTTAAAATTTAACATAATGCAATATGAAAACATTCAACACATCCAATTACCATTGTATTTATTGTTTGTCCAAATTGTACCACCATCATAACATATTTTTGAACATTGATTTTTGTTAAATTATGAATGAAAGCTTAAACATGGTAAATTTAACATGGCCGAGTCATATTAACAACCTGGTTTGGTTATTATTTTCAGTTACTTGATTGTTTGTATTCAGTTTTTCCTTCTTTGGTGTCAGATTAGTGGTGAGTCCTAATATCGTAGGGCACACAGAATGCATCCTTATTCAGTGACTAGCAGAATGACATTAGATGGAGCTGGAAGCATTAAGGTAGTGTTGGAACTCACTGTTTCATTTTGCTTTCTGGTTTGACCAAATACACTGGCTTTGTGTGGTTTTTGGCTTCACCTCTAAGCCATGTCACTCAATAACCTCATTTATTTCTATGTACAAGACTATGTCTTATGACATTACAACACAGTGTATCCTCCCTCCTAATGTCAGCACCCCAGATTCATGGATAAACTGACATTTGATTTAAAAGAAACAGACAAAAATAATTAGATGTGTACAAAAAAAGTTAGCATATATTGCAAATTTCAGACTTAGAAGTGATTGCCTGAAATGCAAGTAGTCTACTTAAAAATCAATTTCATATTCACATGCTGGGTGGCACTGCTTAAAAAGGTAGCGTTATGGTGATTGATTACCAGGCCTCTGATGAATTCAGGGTTGTCAAAAGGAGACCCAATGAATTAGCTCAACACCAATGAGACCAATGTGTCAAACATAAGTACCTTGGCAGAAATGTAGAAGCACTGATAATGGATACAGAAGCAGTTCAAGGGGGCAATATTGATGACCATGATTAACGTTGAGAACAATGATAAAACAAAGGAAATGCTGCACATTGCCTTCTGGAATTTTATGGCACATGGCATGAAAGAGATCATGTGCAAAAACGTACTGCCATTGCTCGTGTTTTCTGTAGTAACCACGGAGTTATAATGGGATTGTTGAACAGCTGTTTATCAGGAGCTTCAACCCAAAAGCCAGACTGTAAGTAGAGAAGTCAGTAGTTGGCTCTATTTGCCTATCTAAGGTCTGTTGAATAAAATAATATTTCTGCCATCTACAGTTATTTCTTTCTTTTGGTTTTTAGTCTTTTGGCTTTCTTTAACAACTCTTATAGAGTTGCTCCTGACCTACAACTCTTCTATACAATCTTCAGTTGGGAAGGGATCTGAAAAGGTTATTGGATCTAGTTTCTTTGGAATGGCGTCCATCTATCCTCCTTATATGCCTAGACTTTATGGATCACCTCTGAGGGAAGAGGAAGGGAAAAAAATTTAGTCCTTGCTATTAGTACTGTCTCGACTCTGTTGTGAGCTTTATCAATTTAAACTTTGCAACTCTAGGCAAATAGTAATATGGAGCTCTAATTTCTTCACCTATAAAGTGGGATATGAGTTGTCCTTTGTAGTTGTTATAAGGGTTTATATGAAAAAAAAATGATGACTCCCTCTTTGATAGCTTGTAGGGTTTTTATGGTAAGGTAGTATCTCTTCCTGTTAGCTTTTGCTATTCATTTTACATTTCTCTTTCAAGGAAATAGAGAATGGAAAGATATACAGATTAAATCCTATTCAGTTTACTGAAAAGAGCTGTTAGGTGTCTCTGAGGTCAAACTCCACCCTAATTCCTTAAGCTAAATTTTCCACATTGTGGGGTGAGTAACTGTTTGTAAGATTATTTTGGGTGATTCATGGACATGGCATTAAATATGACTTTGGTTAATTATAGGGATTAATTTTTGTTTATGACCTTATAATGGTTTTATCAAGTGATTTAGAATAATATTTTCTTTGCAAATGCACTTAATATACTTAACATGTACAGGTATAGAAACAATCATCCATATGGTATCCTTGTGACAAATTTTGGAAGCATTGCTTATACAATGTTTTCTGCCCACAATCTTAAATATAAACATTTAAAAAAAAAAGTAAAAAGGGGCACCTGGGTGGCTCAGTCAGTTGAGCATCCGACTTCAGCTCAAGTCATGATCTCGCAGTCTGTGAGTTTGAGCCCCACGTCGGGCTCTGTGCTGACAGCTCAGAGCCTGGAACCTGCTTCCACTTCTGTGTCTGCCTCTCTCTCTGCCTCTCCCCCGCTCATGGTCTGTCTCTCTCTGTCTCAAAAATAAATATAACGTTTAAAAAAAATTTTAAATGCCCACCATCTTCATGTATCTCTTACTCAAAATAATTTTTTTTTCATTGTAAACAATAGAGGTTTTGTTTTGAATGTTAAAACATTTGTAAAATCATCTATCATTATTTAAAAAAAATATTTTTAAATTGTAGACAATCACACTTAAGAACTACTTCCTTCAGGGAGCACCTGGGTGGCTTAGTCGGTTAAGCGACCGACTTCAGCTCAGGTCATGATCTCGTGGTCCGTGAGTTCAAGCCCCGCATCAGGCTCTGTGCTGATAGCTCAGATTCTGTGTCTCCCTCTGTCTCTGACCCTCCCCCGTTCATGCTCTGTCTCTGTCTCAAAAATAAATAAACGTTAAAAAAAAAGAAAAAGAACTACTTCCTTCAGAAAGAAGCTGAAGCAGGAAACAACAACAACAAAAAATCAACCCAAAATGTTATTAGGAATCTGTGGTTTTAGCAGCTGGACAGGAAAAAAAAAATAGCTTCTAGAAATCTGAAGAAAAAACTTATAGCACAGTGTCAGACAAGGGAAGAAAAAGTTCAAGTTAGAGGACATGGCCCTTTTTAACACATCTTTTTTTTTTATATGTAATTTTATAATCAATAGAGGATAATACATAGTTGCTGTAACTGATTCAATATATTATTTTTCGATATGGGCTTTCATTTCACCAGAAGGACTTAAAAGAAGAACTCAGGTTTTCAGTGGAATATTCTGTATCCACCATTAACCATAGGTTTTACATCTTGTTTCTTCATTGTCTTAGCCCACCTTCAAATAGATACGTATTCTTCTCTGAATACATGCAACCTTAATGTTTAACAAATGTGTTTCTTTAAAGGTTTTTAGTCATTACACTATTTTCTTCTGTGTTTCTACTATAGAGAAAATTCTGGTACGTGACTGATTTTTCATCACTGTGTGATATGTCTTTGATTTTTTTGGCTAGTTGAATATATAATAAAAAGTTATCCAATTTTGGGGGTGCCTGGGTGGCTCAATCATTTAAGCACCTGACTCTTGATTTCGGCTCAGGTCATGATCTCAGGGTCGTGGGTTCAAGCCCTGCATCCAACTCCGTGGTCATCATGAAGCCTGCCTGAGATTCTCTCTCTCTAAAAATACAACAAATCTTTAAAATTTAAATTTTTTCTAATTTTTAATTCGATTTTTTTTCTTTAATTTGAGAGAGAGAGAGAGAGAAAGAGAGAGAGAGAGTGCAAACAGGGGAGAGGGGCAGAAGGAGAGAGAGAATTTTAAGCAGGCTCCACCCTGAGCATAGAGCCCAATATAGGGCTCGATCCCACCACCCTGGGATCATGACCTGAGCCAAAATCAAAAGTCAGATGCTCAATGAACTGAGACACCTAGGCATCCCCAAATTATCTAATTTTTTAAAAAAAAGTTATCTTTGAGTTTTCATATTTTCTAGTGTATGTTAGAGAAGAAAAACATTTCTCTATCTTTTCCTTTCTTTCTTCTTTCTCTCTTTCTTTCTTTTCTTTTCTTTTCTTTTCTTTTCTTTTCTTTTCTTTTTTTCAACATTATTTATTTATTTTGAGAAAGAGAGAGCAGGAGCATGCACATGAGCAGGGGGAGGACAGAAAGAGAGGAAGACTGAGCATCCCAAACAGGTTCTGCTCTGTCAGCACAGAGCCTGACGTGGGGCTTGATCCCATGAACCATGAGATAATGACCTCAGCCAAGATCAAGAGTTGGATGTTTAACCAACTGAACCACCCAGGAACCCTGAGAAAAGAGACATTTCTAACCAAGAATTATTGAATGCAACGTATTCTTTTTTTTTTTTTTTGTATTATTCATTTAATGTTTTTCTTTTCCAATTTAGGGTCATTATTTTTTTATCAATTATCTTTTTTAATAATTACATATATATATGTATATATATATACTATATTGATATATTTTCTTTTATATAACAATTATCTTTATATCAAGCTTTATCTCTGTTTGAGATTTGATTTTCCACTGCATTCTGTTTTTTAAGTTTCTTAAGTTTTTATGATTTCTGCAATTAGTTCTTGGTTGCTGAACTTTCTTGGTTACTGAACTTGTTTTCTGAGATCTGTTATCTACCATTTAGGCCATTCTATTTATTGTTAGTTCTCATCTCTCCTCTCATTTGACACTTTTTCTTATTAACTTGACCCATACGTGGGTGCTGCTGTGGGAACCTTCTTCCTGTTCTTCAGTTATATTTTATTCTAGAACAGGTTTTTGGCTGTCTTTGACCTGCTGTCTAGATGCATTTTGTTTTGTGTTTTCCTGGTTGTTTTCAGTGTGTTTTTTGTTTGTTTGTTTGTTTGTTTCGTTTTAGCTTATTTACGTATTTTAAGAGAAAAAGAAGGAGAGGGGTAGAGAGAGAAAGAGAGAGAAATAATTTCAGTCTCCGAACTGTCAGCGTGGAGCCTGACACAGGCTGGAACTCCCAAACCGTGAGATGATGACCTGAGCCGAAATCAAGAGTCGGACCCTTAACTGACTGAGCCACCCAGGTGCCCTTGTGTTTGCTGGTTCTGTTTGTGTAGTCATAACCCCCCTTCATATTTAATCTCGCTCAAAATCTGACACTTTGTGGAGTTTGCCTCTTGTTTTGATAATTGTGCTGGTGATTCTTTGACGTATAGAGACCCGCTTGTTTCACTGAGAAAGTAATATTTCCCTGACATGATGACTTTTTGTGTTTGTTTCATGTGACTCGGAGGTGGAGGGATGAGCAATTTCACTAGTTCACTGACACATTAACCCATCTTTGCTACAAACCCAATCATTTACTCACTTCGAGGGACATTCATAGTATATAATCTGTAGCTATAGCATTGGACATAAAATTTCTGACTCATCGTTGTGTATATATACCTTGTTTCACTTAATTGTCCCCAGTAAATTATTTCTATTACATTACTACCAGTAGAGGAAAAGGTAAGCATAATTATTCCACTCACTTTCCTTTTATATTACTTCTCCCACCTACAATAATATTTGGGAATATTAGTGAGATTTCTCAAAAACTTCCAAATTATTAATTTCAAGCTTGATAAAAGGTGGTAGTTAGATGCCTCAAACCTTATGCTAATTCTCTCAAATCCATAAAACCTTTTTGGGTTTTTTGTTTGTTTGTTTTTTTCTCCTTCTTATGTTTTGAAAATGAGGCTCTTCCATTTCTCTTGCTTGGTTTTCTTAGTGAGTTTTTTTTTCTTTCCTTTTAAAAAACATTTTTAATATAGGGGTGCCCGAGTGGCTCAGTCACTGAAGCTTCTCATTCTTGATTTGAGCTCAGGTTATGATCTCATGGTTTTTAGAATTGAGCTCCATGTGGGGCCTCTCATTATCAGTGTGGAGCCTGCTTGGGATTCTCTCTCCTCTCACTGACCCCCCTCCACTCCCCCACCCCCCGACTTGCTCTCTCTCTCTCTCTCAAAATAAACGAATAAACTTAAAAAAAATTTTTTTTAATGTTTATTTTTATTTTTGACAGAGAGACACAGAGCATGAGCAGGGGAGGGGCAGAGAGAGGGGGACACAGAATCCGAAGCAGGCTCCAGGCTCTGAGCTGTCAGCACAGTACCCTACACGATGCGGGGCTAGAACTCACAGACCGAGAGATCATGACCTGAGCGGAAGTCAGACACTCCACCCACTGAGCCACCCAGGCGCCCCATGAATAAACTTTAAAAAATATTTTAAATATATTTTTGTGTTTTTCACTTCATTTTATTAAATACTAGGGGGGGTCAACTTTATCCCAGAATTGAGTGTTCTCTTATTTAAAATGAGTTTTCAGAGCAAATTCTGCAGTGATACAGCTAAATTGTTCCTGAGAACTTGTGTTGGCTTATAATAGAACAAAATATTTTAAAGCTTAGAATCAATGTCAACGGTAATAAAAAAAAAAGAAAGAAAATAGTCCATAATAGAAAACCTGCATTCATTTTCCTAATGTAGCTATCCACTCTAAGTATGCATTATTCTCTTGAGCGTGTTTCATGTGTTTTCATGCTTGTGAAAGCTTGTCAGAAATAATATTTACTCACATGTTCTCTCTCAATTGATAGTCTCTCTCTTGCTGTTATATTTGGCCATCAGGTTAAATTCAACGTGTAACGTATTCTGTCAGCCATCAGCTTGTCAATCTAAATTTTGTGAAATAAATTGGTGTTAAGAACAATAGTTATAAACTAAATTTAAGTGAATTAATTAAGCATTCCTTTAAAATTGTCTCCAAAGTTTTATTCGTACTAAGTACAATATGTATATTTTAGGTTTATTTGCAATAATCTGAATAAAAAATGGGTAAAGCAAGTTTTTTTTCCAATATGTACATTATATGAAATCATAATATGTTTATTAAATATATAAAAATATGTATAATATTGTATTATATGTATATGTATAATATATTATACATATGTATAAAAATATGTATAAATAATAACATAATATGTATATTAAATGTATAAAAATACATTATACATTAAATCAAAATCTCAAATGTCAGACAAGCAAAAGAGTCATTCTACTTAAGGGCATTTTAATGGCATAAATTCACTAGCAAAAGATTTTTTTGCTGAAAACATCTATATATAGCAATCATCATAAAATTTTAATATTTGCACAGAAACTAGCCTTTCTGGTGAGTAATGCTTCTATTTGAATATACACAATGAATGACATTATAAAACTTTACCCATTACTGATTGGTAAGATTATATTTTGTCACCCCCCCCCCCCACCTTTAATATATTGTTCTGCTGGGCACCTGGGTAGGTCAGTCGGTTAAGTGTCCAACTTTGGCTCAGGTCATTGTCTCACAGTTTGTGACTTTGAACCCGCATCGGGCTCCGTGCGGACAGCTCGGAGCCTGAAGCCTGCTTCGGATTCTGTGTCTCCCTCTCTCTCTGCCTTCCCCCATTTATGCTCTGTTTCTCTCTCTCCAAAAATAAATAAACATTAAAAAATATAAGAAAAAATAGAAATAAAAAATATTGTTTTGTTTTGTTTAAAAGACATTGATGAAACAGGGGCTACCAATTAGAATAGAAGTAGGTAGAATCCATAGGATCTTTCAGTGGGGGAGGGGGGATTTTGTAGCTATGGTTTAAGGCTGTATAGGTGCTAGGAAATAAAGACCTTAGGAATGTTGGGCAGAGAAACATTTGCACATATATTGAACCTACGCATAAGATTACTCCAGGCACTAGGCCAATAGCAATTGCCACATCCAATTAATTCCCCAAGAAGGATGTACAGAAATCAAAACCAGGGAAATCCACACATTACTGACTGTTGGGAGAATAAGAAATAATACATATAAACGAATTTCCACAAAGTATGGACACAGTAAATTCACTACTCTTATAGGTTATGTTTATGAATGTTTCCACAACTCAGACCAGAAAGTTGGGCTACCAAACATTTAATGCATAAGGTAAAAACAAAAATATACTGACAGTATGATTGAAGATATATTTGAAAATATTGAAAGATAAATTAAACAATGATTTTGCAGCAATGGTACAAAGAGAACAAAATATAGTTGTGAGCAAGAAATGAATTTTTGCACTTCCAAAAGCATCTTGTCTGAATGTGTGAATTTAATTTCTTCCTAATAAATACACTCCTGGGGCTGAGGAAAACAGAAAACTGCTTCTGAATGTCTTGGAAAATATAAATAAACTAAGAATAATGAGGAAAAGTAATAATCATGTGGAGGAGAAGAAATGGAGGAAGTAGAGGAGGAAGAAGAAAGTCATGAAGGACACTAGGCCCAAAAGATATCATACAAATTACATATTTAAATGTGAATTCTTGACATCAAACTCATAGAACATAAAAACTCTAAAAGTAGAAATAACTACATGGAAATAAATGATTTCAAATCAGTAGAGAGAAGACAATATTGTAACAAACCTCACTAATTAAAAACAAATAAAATGGAAACTTTCCTCACCTCTTACAACAAAATAAGCTTTATTCTGATTAACAAACAACTAAATGAAATTATTGAATGCTAAAATTAGAAATAAAAAAAAGTGGGGCTGCCCTCATGGCTCAGTCAGTTAAAGGTCTGGTGCTTGACTTCGGCTCAGGTCAGGATCTCATGGTTCGTGGGTCTGAGACCCCCATCAGGCTCTTCACTGATGGTGAAAAATCTGCTTGGGATTCTCTCTCTCTCCCTCTTTCTCTGCCCCTCCCCAGCTCATGTAAGCACTCTCTCTCTCTTTCAAAATAAATAAATAAATAAACTTAAAAAAAATTAGAAATAATGGAAGAAATATGTGATTGCATTTAAAAATACATATATTGTTAGAGCTGTGAAGGACTTTATAAAAAAAAATTCCAGAAGTCTTCAAAATAAGTATAGATGCATTTTCATAGCAAAATTCAAAGTTATTATTAACAAATCCAAAAGAAAAATGTCAAACTAGGGGAAAATATATGCATATGTGTCACAGGGAAAAAACTAATTTCTTTAAATTAAAAATAGTACAAAACAAAATAATGCATGATAGAAAAAAAGACAATATGATCAGGTATCACAAGAGAAAATAAAGACATCTTTTTAAACATATGAAAGGATTCTCAACCTCAGTCATAATAAAATATATGTAATGGATATTTTTCATTTATTACTAAAGATCAAAAAACACAGAGTCCTGGTGGAGGTTTGGGAAATACAATCTCTCATGAGAGTAAAACTTCCTTCAAGGGCAATTTGACACTCTATACCCATTTAATTACTTACCCTTAATTCCTAGAGGCATATTCAAATATGAAGAATCACATAGGTACGTAGTATTAATTTTAATGTTGTTGGTGATAATGATATTGGTTAAAATGGAATGGCAAGTTGACAGGTGATTTTTCTTAATTATCATTTACCTGTAAGATGAAACACAAAAGGCATTAAAAAAAGTGAGTTGACATCTTATACATTTATAAGGCATCTTTTTCTTTTCTTTTCCTTTTTTTTTTTTTTTTTTTTTTTAAATTTTTTTTTTTTTTTTTCAACGTTTATTTATTTTTGGGACAGAGAGAGACAGAGCATGAACGGGGAGGGGCAGAGAGAGAGGGAGACACAGAATCAGAAACAGGCTCCAGGCTCCGAGCCATCAGCCCAGAGCCTGACGCGGGGCTCGAACTCACGGACCATGAGATCGTGACCTGGCTGAAGTCGGACGCTTAACCGACTGCGCCACCCAGGCGCCCCTCTTTTCCTTTTTTAAAGAATTTTTTAAGTTTATTTATTTCTGAGAGAGAGAGAGAGAGAAAGAGAGAGAAAGAGACAGAAAGCACATGGGGGAGAAGCAGAGAGAGGAAAAGATAGAATACCAAGCAGGCTCCATACTGTCAGCACAAAGCCCAATGCAGGACTTGAACTCATAAGTAAGATCATGATCTGAGCTGAAATCAAGAGTCAGATGCTTAACTCACTGAGCTACCCAGGCACTCCAATAAGATAAACTTTTCGACTTTTATTGTAAATGACTAACAACTGTCAAGGACCAGGATACTATAAGTGGTTCACTGCTTTTATGCAAAAATCAAAAAGAGAGAGCTTATCCCATCATGGGAACCCCACCTCCATGACCTCATCTAAACCTAAATATCTCCCAAAGACCCCATCTCCAAATATCATCGCAGTGAGGATAAAGGCTTCAACATATGAATTTTGGGAGGACACATTCAGTCCATAATAATCTATAGCATAGTTGAAAGATATTACAAGTTTTTAAGTGTTTGCTTCTAGCCAAGTGAACTTAGTGGTTAGCAGTGGTCATGGGAGGAGAATGTGTGGCTCATTACATATTCTTCTGTATAATTGGACTTATGCACAATGTATATACCATTACTATATAAAATGTTATTGTTAAGCTAAAAATAGTAATGGCAATAATAATAAATGAAGTTCGAAATGACCTAAATTAAAAGTAGAATCAAAAGGAGACAAGCTTGTAGAAGTTTATAAATGGAACAATTTAACTAAAATATCAAATATCTAAATATCTAAATTCCTTGCCATCCCAGGTACAGGTGTTCAGACTTGATATGAGTACCTGAAAGCAGATAAATCATGTAGACACAGATTTACGTTTTCTCAAAAAGTTTCGATAGGTATATTTTCCAATACAGTACTACCCCCTTATCCATGACTTCTCTTCCCGTGGTTTCAGTTACCAGCCTTCAACCGAAGTCCTGAAGGAAATGATCCTCCTTTGGAGAAACAGTCAGAAGGTCAACAGTTGCTTCCCCCTATGTCACAACGTCTACGTCATTCACCTCACTTCATCTCATCACGAAGACATTTTATCATCCCACATCATCACAAGAAGGGTGAATACAGTATGGTAAGAGGCCACATTCACAAAACTTTTATTACAGCATATTGTTATGATTATTTCACTCATTATTAGGTATTGCTGTTCATCTTTTACTGTGCCTACTTGAAATTAAAGTTTATCATAGGTATGTATATTTAGGAAAGAAATGGTATATATATATATATATATATATACACATAAATATATATATTTATGTATATATAAATAATAAATATATAAATATATATTTATTATAAATATAAATATACATTTATTATAAATATACATTTATATATAACTAATAAATATAGAAATGTATATTATAAATATAAATATATATAATATATATAATATATATTTAGAAAAACTATATAATCTATGCATTATCTATCTATCATCTATCTATCTATCTATCTATCTATTGATCTATCGGTGGTTTCAGGCATTCCTTGAGGGTCTTAGAATGTATTCTCCATGGATAAGGGAAAACTACTGTATTTATTCCAGAAAAGTATGCAGGCAAGGAGGGGGCAAAGAGGGAAGAGAAAGAAAGATACAAGCAGATTCAGGGGAGAAACAGAGGAGAATGGTGAGTGAGGGCTAAACCCCAGCTGATAGCTTCATTCTAACAGATCAATATATTTACATTTTATTTTCCAGAAAACATACCCACTCATACAATGCACTTTTAGAAAATACAGAGTTGTTATTTAATATTTATGGATCATTTCAAAATTACACATATTGTAAATAAGACGTACTTATCCATCAAGACTGATATATAATTGCAAGATGGTTAATAATAAGTTGTTTCAGGGGAAAACATATTTCAACCACTGCTTCAACAGCATCGTATTTCCTAACTTGTGCTATTCTGGCTGCTTATGTCTCCTTTGATGTGTTCGGCATGGTCTTTGCCTCTAAATGGGACATGGAAACAAATGGTTCATTTGTCCCTGGAGTTCAAGGCAGGTTTCTTTTTTTTTTCTTTTTCTTTCTTTTTTTTTTTTTTCGAAAAAGGGTTTGCAAAATTTCCCCAAGCTGAAATGTTATATAAGAAATAAGACAAATGTAGCTGTGATGTGAGATGCCCTGGACAGGAATTAAGATCAAAGTCACCTCCAAAGATGTAAGGTTCAGGCTATGTGAAGAGCTGACTAAGGATTTCTTGAGATTCTGCTTTAATTTTATCTATATAATGATCTTGGCACAGCCATAAATCTATCATTACTATCCCTTGACCGGTACTAAAAATGAAATATTGCTTCTTAGGATATAAAATGTCAATGTCACATTTGAATTTCTAAATGAAGCAGAAAAGGAGTCATATGGCACAACTTTTACAAAAATTGAAATACTAAGGTAAAGTTTTTACTGTTTTTCTTTCTTTTTTTTAAAATATAATTTGCTTCATTTCTTGTAAGTTATTTGTGTGTATATGGAACCCTGTTATGGATTGTACCAATATGTAATATGTAGAGATATTATACCAGATGGATAAAAGAATGTTGATAAATTAACTGACTCTACTTATCCTAAACAAATGATAGCATTTATATGAACCTTGACATTGACAGCTTCAAGTGTATGAATATATCTGAAGTTAAATTTATAATCCTTAGGTCATAAATTTCTGCATTTATTCAAATAAAGCTCATATCACTGGCTACACTAGGCTATCTTTTAGCTAATAGGTTCATTCTATTTTTCAAATTTTTGATGTTTATTTATCTTTGAGAGAGAGAGAGAGTGCTCTACAAGGGGGAGGAGGGACAAAGAGAGAGGGAAACACATAATCTGAAGCAGGCTCCAGGCTCTGAGCTGTCAGCACAGAGCCCAACTTGGGCCTGAACCCACGAACCGTGAGATCATGACCTGAGCTGAAGTCAGACACTCAACTGACTGAGCCACCCAGGAGCCCCTTAGCTGATAGGTTTATTAATGGAAGTTTCATTGTCAACTGACTGTATCTTTTAAAAAGCTATTATGTGGTCATAACATTTTTTCATAGCAGTGCTTCTATAAAGACAGACATGTTGAAAGTAAACTACAATGAAATACTTTTTTGTTTTAAAAATGCCTCGAAGGAGAAATTACCATGAGGATTTGACAGCTTTATATGCAAATACATTTATGGCAGGGTATGGTATTGATTTATTAAAATGAAATGATAACTAATCATTTGGCCTAGGCATTTCAGTAAAAAAAAAAAAAAAAAAAAACTCAACTGAACATTTTAACTTTGAATATGTATATTGAAGTCTGTTTCCTATTAGCAAAAGTCACTGATTTTTGTTTTTGTTGTTGTGTGTATGTCTTTCTAAAGACATATGCCTTTCTAAAGGACTATTATTCCAGTAATAAGAAAAATAGTACCACATAAGTAACACACACAAAAATATGCACTATCAATTTTCATTGCAACATGAATGATTTTAACAAGATATATATTGCAACCAAGAATGCTATCATTCTGTGTATGGCTGCACATTTTTTTGTCAAATGCCGACATTCATCCAAGCCATAAATGGGTGGAGTTCAAAAGTTACCTTCTGCCTTACTGTCAGCCCAACACCCCTGGGTAGCTCATGATAATATAGAACCTTCTAGTGAGAAGTTAGGTATTCTTCTTTGGAATAATTGAGTAATAAAAATTGGAACAGAAAAATAATTACCTGGTAGAACACGTAATGGGAAAATATTTTAAATTTTATAAAGTCACTTTTCATTTTCTACTATCAGCCTGAAAAAGGCAATTCTTTTTATCTCAATAATTGAAATTGAATTTCTTTAAAATCGAAAGCATGATACTCTTACTGGAAAATTCAATGTGGTTAGTGACACATATAAAACTGTGAGTGAGGGCCCTCGCATCGTGTTTCAACCAGAACTTTACAGGATGGGACTGGGATTGACAATGAAGGTAAGAGACCACTTCTTTATGAAATTATCTTGGGTTAGGTTTTCTACAAAGGACGATCATAGTGTGAGTGAAAGACCATTAAGATCATCATCACCTCAGAGCTTGTTAGAAGTACACATTCTCAGGTCTCCCTTCTGGACCTACTGACTCTGTGGCCAGAAACCTGTGACTCAGGAACCTGTGTTGAACAGTCTCTCCAGGTGATTCTTCTTCTCTGAAAGGATAGCCTGGGATAAAGGTCCAGGTGCAAGTGATTTTTAAAGGAAGTTCCAGCGGGAGAAATCAATAAAGCCTGGCAAACAGAATCAAGTAGAAGAAGACAGGGTCAAGGGCCCAGCTTCTTATGAAGTCTCCACCTTAATCTGACCCTGGGCAGGACTTGAGTAGGAATTACCCTTTATGAGTCATCCCTCAGGCTTCCTTACAAGGTGTGACCCTTCAACCCTGCCAGGGCACTGTCTCCTCTCTGTAATTCTGGGTGAGGCAGCTCCAGGAGCCAAGGAGCAGCCCTCTGAAGAAGGATGCAGGATGGAACTGCCGGAAGTAAAGCATCCAGGACTGAAGGTATGAGTTTGCAGAACTGGTAAAAGGAATCCAAGGGTACTATGGTGGAAGAACAAAATGTGCTCGGCTTGGAAATTCTGAGCTTTGATGCGAATCTTCAGCATGCCTTATGGCTGGCTTTTCAGTACCGAGTAAATCATGTAGATATCTCAGCCTGACCCCAGTTTTGTACTTGTAAAATTGGAGTAAAGATGTACAGCAGCTTTAAAAACTTAGATCATGCGTAGACAAGTACGAAACAGATAGGGTCTTGCTTTGCAGGTGTGTATGAAACAGGGAGACTGAAACGGTTAAAATGCTTTTGTTCCTTTTGGAGGTCTCTAAATGGTCTGCATCTATTAACTCAGTATCATTTAAGAGTAGCCCTGTGAAGTAAGATGGACATATTTTTCAAATATCAGAGAGCTTTGTTGAGCACGTTTTTAAATGGAAACAATCCCTAATGATCCATGATGGGAACCTCCGTATATTTATTTATATCAATTATATATTTAGTTTATTCTTCTATGGTCAATTAGTAATCTTTCAAATGTAATTAAAATGTAGCCACGATATATATATATGTGTATATATATATATATATATATATATGTATATATATGTGTGTATATACGTATATATATATATTTTTTTTCTACCCAAAATTTGCATTTTTGAGGAAACCACTGTGAATAACAGCTCAACATCCCAGAACTGGTTTTTCTTACTCTACATAGAATATTTTTTGTTGTTATCTCCATGAGAGAACATCGTGAGATATGTACAGTAAATTCGATGTTTCATGAGAATGAATGCACTTTACTTTCATCAAAGATAATTCTACTCCTTTGAGTATGCAAGAAAAATTGCATATCTTGAAATTACTATTATGAAGTTATAATTCTGTAGCTTTTATAGAAATATTAGATGTAACTTTTCCTTATTCATAGATTATAAAATACATTGTGTTCTTAAATTTGCTGGAAATCATTACATTTCATGATACACAAAATAATATTTCAGTTTTGAAGTTCTTTGATGGCTTTAAATACATTACAGCATGTTAGAAGCCTTTAAAAGCAAAGAAAAGAAAAAGAAAAATCTCGGCGGAAAATTTTGTCACATCCTCACTCTCATAATCCGCAAAATGACAATCTACCATAGTCCATTTAATCGGAATTAATATCTCACTTACCTGAATGTAACATAGGAAAACATTAGTAATCTATAAACCATATGTAAATTTACAATGCTAATAATAATCATATGTAAGTTTACAATGCTAATAATTGTTACATCAAGTAAGAATCCAAAAAGATTTAAGCTAATAAAGTAAAAGACATAAGAAATTTATTATAATTTATTTAGTCTAAAATAGTGTCTGCACTGAATCCATGCTCCGCGTAATTGGCCAATGACACTGTACAACTAGATTTTAGAAATAATAGCCAACAGTGGTTTTTAAATCAAACATCCACATATGTGTATAGGCATCCGTGGTGCCATTATCCATTTTGTGCTCCTAAGGCCCCATTACGAACACAGTTTAGGATTTGTGTACGCATTTATGTGGGCACTTTTGAAAATCTTCTTCCCTTGATACTCTAATAAGCAACATAACTCAGAGCAATACTTTGAAAACTAAGGTTGAAGTGGGGTGTGCTGACTGTATCCCATATATTATTTAGCATTTTTTTTATCCTAGTGTATGAAGTCAGCATGCCTAAAGCAAATGAATGGGACCTAAACTGTCCTTTCAGGAGCATAAAGCATATATGTATATATTTTAGTACACACATATATCTTGTTATTCCTCAGTGTCAATGTATTTTAAGCTCAAGTATTCAAAGTTAGGACAACATAGATTTTATATCACAGGACTCTAGCACAAGATAAATGGCTAAGGCAAGCTCTCATTTTCTTCTGTGACATGATTGTTTCCCACATTACATTGTATCTTCATGTACCTTATTAATTTTATTTGTGGATTTTGGAGAACAATGAATGTGAACTTTTAATTTGACAGTCTTATGATTTAAAAAAGCCATACATGTTAAAATTTTCTTTACCTAATCCTATACCCTGTAAGTGAAATTATATTTGGAGGATTTTTATTATTATGCATGAACTATTATTAAAATAATCATTTTTTAAGATTATTTACTTATTTTGAGAGAGAGAGAGAGAGAGAGAGAGAGAGCATGCACACATGTATGAGTTGGGGGAGAACAGGGAGACAGGTACAGGGAGGACCCCAAACAGGCTCACCATGGAGCCTGACGCTGGGCTCGATCCCAGGACCATGAGATGACCACCTGAGCCTACATCAAGAGTTGGATGCTTAACCAACTGAGCCACCCAGGTGCCCCAAAGATAGTCATTTAAAAAAAATTAAAAAAACAAAAAACAAAAAACTCTATTTGTCGTTCCTTAATAGACTCCCTATTATTTGAGGCCACCTTCTGTCAAAATTTCCCTGTAATTTGAGCTGTATTGCCAGTGGAACAGGTTGGCTTACTTCTTATTTTATTTGCTACTTTAGCAATTTGTACTTTTTTATACCACATCACTATTCATTACAGTTGAAAAGTCACTTCCTTCCACTCACTTCTGATATAATGATCACCTTAAAGAGAAATAAGTAGTTACTGACCTTATGAATTTTAATATCAAGGTAATGATAGACACATATGGTTTCAATTTGCTCTACCATAGTGGGGACTGGCTACATACTCATTTTGCAGTCTTCTCTTCCTGGGCATCCAGGGGGACTACAGTTGGGTTGGTGTTAGAGGACTTGCTCTAGCTGACCGAATATGATCAAAATTCATGTATACTGTTTTCATCCTGGATTTTCCCATAAGACCTGGGCCTCACTCTTTCTTTAAAAATGATTGCTGAATACAAGTCCCAGTGGAGGAATTGGAGTAGGTCCTTTGGGGACAGGAAAGCCACCAGTTGGAAAAGTCCCTGCTTCTTTAATTGCAGTTGGGATGGCTACTCATTAAACACCAATCAAACTATGATAGGAGCAAGAACCGAACCTTAATTTCTTAAGCTGCAAAAATTTTAGAGATGATTTTGTGTTCTTGCTTTTATCACGGAAGCACAACCTATTCTATTCTGACTGGTAACAGATATATGTGATAAATCCTGTATAATAAAGTTTTCTTTTTTTCTTTTCTTTTGAATTTTTTTTTTGTTTGAGAGAGAGAGAGAGAGAGAGAGAGAGAGAGAGCCGTAAGCAGGAAAGAGGGGCAAAGGGAGAGACAGAGACAGAGAGAGACAGAGAGAGACAGAGAGAGACAGAGAGAGAACCCTAAGCAGGCTCCATGGTCAACACACAGTCCAGTGTGGGGCTCTATCCTGTGACCCTGGGATCATAACCTGAGCTGAAATCAAGAGTCAGACGTTCAACCCACTGAGCCACCCAAGTGCCCCTCCTTTTTTTTTTCTTTATGAGGATCTTTGGGTTTGAAAAGAGGATTTTAATTGGCACCCATATTCCCCATTCTTCTTTATTCACATTTCCTTCTCATCTCCATGGGCACCATAGTCAACCACTTTAATCACTATCTTAAAAAATATCTTCTAATGAACAAATCACACATCTTGATTGTTATAACTGTAAGAAAATGGATAATTTTGCCTGGATACTGCCCTATTATCATGCATTTCTGGTTCTGTGCATGGTCCTATTTTCTGAATAACTAATCTTAAAGTCCTCATTTTTCTCGAGTCTCCAAATCCATGCATTACCTTTCCCTTCAGAATATGAATTTGTCCCAAGATATCTTGAAATGTACAAAGCCACTAGATATGAACTCCCTCTACATCTGCATGTTTCCTTCAGTGCTTCTGTTTGAAAGGAATTGTCTCCACATCTTTTCAATCATGGTTGTTGTTGTTGTTTTTGTTTGTTTGTTTGTTTTTATAAATGTCATTTCCTTCAAACATTTTGAGGACTATTCAAGGATAGTGTCTGTTTTTGCCACATCTTTTGCTCATTCACTATCATTAACATTTAGATGTGCTCTAGTGGTGTTTTTGTCTGTTTGTTTGCTGTTACCTAACTTATCCCCCTGGAAAAAAACAGCTCAACCTTAATTATTGTCAAATTACTTCTTTACTCATCCCAATCTGACATCTCTTTCTATGTCTTTAAACTTGCTCTCAGAAAAATTATCCATAATCATCATAGGAATTCATATAATACATTCAAATTATGATTGTTTTACCTCACAAACTGTATTTCTTGATCTCAAACACTTGCTTATAATGGAATCTGCGAATACTAAGCAGTCACTTTTTATTCTCTGTCTCTGGATATCTCTCCCAAACTATTCTGAGGCTGTTCTTCATGTTCCTTACTCTTGAGTATTGGGAATATTTTGTAAATTTTTTAAATATTTATTTACTTTTGACAGAGAGAGAGAGAGAGAGTTTGAGCAAGGGAGAGGCAGAGGGAGAGAGGGAGACACAGCATCCGAAGCAGGCTCCAGGCTCTCAGCTGTCAGCACAGAGCCTGATGTGGGGCTTGAACTCAGGAACCGTGAGATCACATCCTGGGCCAAAGTCAGACGCTTAACCGACTGAGCCACCCAGGCGCCCCATAAGTATCGGGAAATGTTAAGATTCTGTTTGGAGGCCTCTTCTCTTTACATTCTACAACTTCTTCCTTGGGTACCACATTCCTTCACAAGGGAATTTTCCATGATTTTGTTCTGATATCACTCACATTTTTAATTGTAATCTGGACTTCTCTTTAAAAATTTTTTTTAAATGTTTATTTATTTTTGAAGGATAGAGAGAGCATGAGAAGGATAGAGAAAGAACAGAGAGAGAGGGAGACACAGAATCTGAAGCAGGTTCCAGGCTCTGAGCAGTCAGCACAGAGCCCAACACGGGGATTGAACCCATAAACTGTGAGATCATTACCTGAGCTGAAGTCGGATGCTTAACCGACTGAGCCACCCAGGCACCCCCAGACTTCTCTGTTAAAATACAAAGCCACCACAATATATGCTTGTTTTGTTTGTATATATGCTTCTATATTTACTTGTTTTGTTCTCTAGTTTGTCCTCAAGGCGAATAACACAATTTAGCCTTAGTAGATATTCAATAAGTATTTGTTGAATAAATAAACACTCAAGCTGAACATGTATGTGTCTATGAAACACATTCCACTAAAAGTTGATGTTTTTAAAACTGAACTCACCATCACTGACATTCTCCATTTACATAATTCATCATCGATATAAATGGCACAGCCATCCAAGAAGTAGCTTTAGCTGAGGGTCTAGTGACATATGTTTTGCTCTATCATATGTCAGTCTTGTTAAATCTGCCTCAAGTTTTCAAATCTTTCACTTTTTCCGTATCTGTTGCAGTCACTATGGTATATCCTCCCTCACGTGGACTATGGCAAAAAGCTTGAAGATATTCTCTTCCTGAAGTGATTTCCTGTCTTCTTTCCCCGTAAATACTTACAAATAGTTGAATGGTCTTGTGAAAAAATAAGTTGAATATAATGATTTCATTTTAATATTATAAACGCAAATCTAAAATATTCTTGTTTATGTGTATTTATTTTTGAGAGAGAGAGAGAGAGAGAGAGAGAGAGAGCAAGCTGTGGAGGGGTAGAAAGAGAGGAAGAGAGAGAGAATCCCAAGTAGGTTCTGCACTGTTAGCCCAGTGTGGGGCTCCATCCCATGAACCGTGAGATCATAACCTGAGCCAAAATCAAGAGTCGGACGCTGAACCAACTGAGGCACCCAGGTGCCCCAATCTCAAATATTCATTCTTTTTACGTTGCCAGGAAATAGTATTTATTTTCAATAGGAAGCCCAACAAATTCTTCCACGTTTTTCAAATGTCTTTTACCGTTTAATTTGTACCCTTCTGTACACACAATTAATGTGTTCCAAAAATAAAAAAAATAAAAAAAAATAAAAAAAGCTGGAACATTTAGAAACTGTATCATTCAGAAATGTTGCTGGAACATGCAGAAATTGTACCTTTTGAGTCTATGAAGTGCTGCTTTTCAAGTAGGATGTGTCAAATCTTGTCTTGGGAAGGATAAGTCTAAACAAACAGACAAACAAACAAAAGTCTTAAATGTGTTTGAATTTAAATAGTTTGTTGGGGTGCCTGGGTGGCGCAGTCGGTTGGGCGTCCGACTTCAGCCAGGTCACGATCTTGCGGTCCGGGAGTTCAAGCGCCGCGTCAGGCTCTGGGCTGATGGCTCAGAGCCTGGAGCCTGTTTCCGATTCTGTGTCTCCCTCTCTCTCTGCCCCTCCCCCATTCATGCTCTGTCTCTCTCTGTCCCAAAAAAATAAATAAAAACATTGAAAAAAAATAAAAAAAATATAAAAAATAAATAGTTTGTGATGCACATCACAGATCAGAGTATATCTTATCTTGTGAGTCAGGAACCATGTTTAAGTTGTGATTTCTGTCTTAACTGGCTTTCTCACTCCCCAGGTCATAACCCATTTGTCAGTGGGCCCAATTTTCTGGGCCCAATTTTAAATCTCCATGTGGGTGTCATACAGATTTTTCACATTTGACTACTTTTCAAAAAACAAACAAAAACAAAAGCATGGAGTCCTCTACAAACTTGATATCCCCATTCTTTCCTTCGTTGGTAAACAGTATTACTATCCACTGAATTATTAGAAACATAACATTTTTCTCGTGTTTCTTTATTTTCCCATTCTAATGGAAATTTTATCAATACATCTATCATATCTAACAAATATAGCTCAAACTTTTCACCTTCCAAACTGCCACTGACTCTATTCCAAGCCTCTATTCCTTATTTCCGTGTATAGTAGAGGCCAATAAACTAGAAAATCAGACATGTCACTTTCATGGTTAATGTATCCAATGCTTTCCTCTTGCTAAAACTAAAAGCAATAGCTCTTTAGATAGACCGCTGGTAGCTCTGATTATCTGGAGCTTTCCTACCTGTGCAAGCTCCCTTCAGTCACTCTTCTTATTTGCTTCTATGCTTTAGCCCTAAGGTCCTTTTAATTCTTAGAAAATGCCCAACTCTTAAAAAAATGACTACGTTTTTCTGTCATTCCCTGGCTTGATCTGTTCTGAAAGCTCTCTTTGTACCACTGCACAGACTTCTTAATGGCTGAGTCCTTTGGCTTTTCAGATTTCTATTTAAAGGTAATTTTCTCAGAAAGCCGTTCCACGAAGAACACTTTTCATTAGTCAAGCTCTACTGGTTAGTCTTGAACATGCATTCAAATAGCAATTACTTACTTGTATACTTGTAGTTATGTGTTAGGTCACCATCTTTAAAGTTTAACATGCAGGAAAGCAAGGATCGTGACTTTTTTACTAAGTACTGTAAGCACAGTACTTAGTATAGTATTTATCACAAAATAGTTTTCTATAAGTGTCAGTTATATAAAAAATAACAACAACTACTGTTATAGGTATAAATGCAACAAATTAAAATACCAGTTCATGAAACTGTTACACAATGTAATTAGGATCCTACTTTAAGTCCCTGAGTCCACGACTAATGGTATTTTAACACATAGACTCTCTCCAAATCACTATTTTCCAAATGACCACTATTCTACTCATATGTCAGTTTCCCTCTTAGATTTGCTTAAAAAGAGATATTACTGAAAAAAAAAATTGAACAGTATGTTTGGTCTTTTCACCTTAATTTCTCTGTTGTTGTTGTTTTTTTTTTTAATTTTCAAATATTCCGCATGTAAATTACTTTAGTCAAATGTGAAGAGGTTTCTTTGATATCCCTCTGGGTTTAGGGAATTTTGGAAACCATACTGTGATTCCGTGCAGAATATATTTATTATCATTTTGATACGAAAACCTTTCCTGATCATTTTTATCCTACTCTGTTCCAGAAAATGTTTAAAAAATGTTATATATGAAAAAAGTATTATATACTTCATGCATAAAAATATATAATAAATATTAAAACCAACTACGTGCCATCAACACTAAAAATGTAAAACATTACATTAGAGCCGAGGCCCAGTCAGTGGCCTGCTATGTTTATATCCCTTAGACTTGTCACTCTATCCCCCAAATACACAAATTCTTGTCAGTCTGATCTTTTTTATGAGTTATAAATGAGAAAAAGTTATAATTGTAGACATTTCAGATTTCTTTTGATTTCCTTAATTCTTGCTTACATATTGGGTTGTTATTTTGTGAAACTCATCTCCTGAGCCAATAACAACCAATCAAGGCACACCAACAATCCTAAGGTATCTAAGCAATATGCCGAAAGGCAAGATCCCTTAGGTACATCACATGCTTTCCATACTATGGTAGGGACTATTTTGTCAAATGTGTCACTATTCTATCATTTCAAAAGCCTATCCCTAGTACTAATGTCACATATTTCTGTGTGTTGTAGCAAATCCACACATATAATGGCCTATTTATTTTACGTAAGTAAAAGCAAACAAATAAGCAAAAACGCCACTTAGGATAATAGATATTTATTTTCTCTAATGGGGCTAGACTAAGATGGGTTCAGTAAGGAAAAACAACAAATGTGATGAATAACCTTGAAAATAAAATTTGCCTCAAAACATGTATTTTCAGTTATTCCTATATAAGCAAAGTTTATTTTGATTCATATTATACATTAAAGGTTGTTCTCTATAAATATATTTTTATTTTTACTATGCATTTATTGTTGGTCATCTTTTCATATTAATCAACAAGTTAACCTAGCTGTTTTAACTGTGTCTTACTTAACACAAACACTGAATTTTGATTTATAGTAACGCTATTTTTTTATATAAAGAAATAAAATTTGTCACTTCTAAGACTCTTTTATTAAAATGATTATTTCTTGTCCTTATTTCAAATCTTTTACTTAAAAAAAATTAACGTTTATTTATTTTTGAGAGAGAGAGAGAGAGAGAGAGAGAGAGAGAGAGAGACAGAGTACAAGCAGGGAAGGAGCAGAGAGAGGAGACATAGAACCTGAAGCAGGCTGGAAGCTCTGAGCTGTCAGCATGGAGCGCAACTAGGGGCTCGAACCCAGGAACCGTGAGATCACGACCTGAGACAAAGTGGGCCGCTAAATCGATTGAGCCACCCAGGTGACCCTAAAATCTTTTACCTTTTAAAATGTATATACTATCATGCATTTTGCTTTTTATAATTTCGCCATCTGGAGTCCAAGGCCTTAATTGCACTGGTGATATTTCCTTTGGCTCCTCTCCCTTTGTTGTGTAATTTTTCTTTGTGAGCTCACGTTCAATTGAGTTCAGTTAGTGGAACCTGTAAACTAGAGTTTATTCCGCAGAGAGTACTGATTTTTTTTTTTTTTAATGAGAAGTACTAAATTTGCTACATACTCGGGACTACTTTCAGTTAACTATGATTTTCTGAATTTGGAGATAATAGTTATTAAAAATTCAAGAGTTGGATGTGTTAGTGGGTAATTCTGTGATTAAAATCTGAGGGTGCCCTTCTGTCGAACACTGCGCAGCTCAGTAAGAACTTTTTGCTTTATTGTCATCCTGGTTTTTCACCTGATTCTTACTCGGATTGTCCTTTTGGCTCTATGACTGCTAGTGTTGGAAATGCTAACATTGTTCTAGTTCATGCCTTCTTTCATTCCCTTGGGATAATCTTTACAAATGTTATTCTGTAGGCTACTGAAATTAGTAAATGCCTCTAGAAGCTTTTTATTTCAGCATTCAAGTCCAGTTTCCTTTTCCTTCTCCCTCTTTGTTTTTGAGTCTTGGTTGTTGTTGCTCTTTCTCTCTTTCTTTCTTTCTTTCTTTCTTCCTTTCTTTCTTTAAGAGAGAGACAGAGTGAGTGAGGGAAGAGCAAATAAAGAGAAGGAGAGAGAATCCCAAGCAGACTCCACGCTGTCAGCACAGAGCCTGATGTGGGGCTTTATCTCACAAACCATGTGATCATGACCTGAGCTGAAATCAAGAGTCAGACTCTCAACGGACTGAGCCACCCAGGCGCCCTGTTCTTATTCTTAATATAAGAAAATACTTACAATATTTTTGGATTTACAATGTTCTTCTACTTAGTTTTATGGTGAGAAGTTTCTGCTTTTAGGTATGCTGGATTTCTGGAAACAGAATTTTCACTATTCACTTTCTACCATGGGATATTGAAGTAGTTGTAAGATATCAGAGTCAAAATGTCCTTAAAAATGAATTTGAATACATTTTCTTTTAGTGCCAGATTTTGTCCTCTCATGCCTCTGCCAACTAATTATCTGTCATTTGCTTAAATACCATGAGGCCTCCTGTTCATGATAAAGTATAAATGTTTCATTTTTTCCCATATTAAGGCTTAATTTTTATCCCATTAAGTTATAATATTGAGCCTCTTATTGTCTTTTTTGTTTTTTTGTAAAAAATAGAATTCCTTCAAATTTGAAGTCAACTTTCATGTCCATAATTATTCTAGCAAAAAACAAAAACAAAAACAAATCATATAAACTTATGTGTCCAATGTATTGTGCATTTAAGAAAAAGGAGCAGAAATCACAAAAATTATCACGTATGGTTTTGAACTGATCACCAAATTTCCTTGGGGACCAAGAACAATTGTAAAATTGTTGACTCAAATAATACCATAAAATGTTAGCATTCTAGAATCATGTTTTAAATGTTCTAAGGGCACTTTAAAAAAGATTTTACAAAATATAACCTCTTAAGAAAAACTCAATTAAAAATAACATATGAGTCTTGTATATTTTGCTCACATGAGCAAACTAAAGCCCAGATGAAATGGTGAGATTGGGGAACTCCTTGAAAACGGATGATCTCCAAGGAAACTCTTGCAGGTAGAAATCGAGAACTGTCAGTGGGAGAGGCAGGACTGATCCTAATTGACATTTTAGAGCACAGAAAAAGTGGATTTATAGAATAACCTTAAGAAAGACAAAGAAATGGAAAATGATATACACTTGTTTCTCTGGAGAGGTGCTCTCAGTAAGGAAGGCTATGGCATTTAAACTGTATGTACAAGTTATTTGCATTTAGGAATTTGTAAAGCAATATTAATTCAGCTTATAAATTGGGGCAAAGATGAACAGATAACAAGGAAAATATTTTAACAGGTAAGGATTCTTGTGATTTGTGTTTCTTAAAAAAAATAATACTCTGACTTAACCTTGCCTATTGATATTTATAGAGCATCTGTTGGCTCTCATTCAAGGTCCTGCTCTTAGCTCCCCTAGGATCAATTCACTCCAGTAAATTTCAAAGATGGTTCACACAGTATTTAAAAAGACCTATCAGGATTATAAGTATGAAATTTTCAGGTGTTCTATAAGATGCTGAGTATAGTATAGTACATTTACAATGCTTTTATTTATTTATTTTTTTAATTTGGGGGGGATACTTATTTTTATTGATTTACAAAAAAATATTTATATGGAAAGCAGTTTTCAAGCACCACATACATAATTAAGTTTCCTCTGCCCACCCCCCTCCCCCCCGGTGTAACAAAACTAAACATCCTATAGTGGGCAAACTATTTTCAATATGTTGTGAGAAAATAAACTCATATGTACAATTTACTGGATTGATCTACAGCCATATTCCTAGGGCAGTTTCTTATTTTTGAATTCAGCTTGTAATCAAAGAGTGTATGTTCCTTGAAATTACCTTCTCTTTTATGATATCCACAATATCTGAAATAATCTTCTAAACCTTTCTGGTTTAAATTGCTGTAAGGACTATAATATTAAAAAATCAGATAAATTCATCATGTTTCAAAATTATGGGTTGCTAGGAAATTTTATAGTGAACTACTCATATAGATAATGAAAAGGAGACTTCATTACTGCTGTAGCCCCTTATCTCTTAACTACTACATCTCTTTATTCTAATTTTCCATTTTTTTTTCCTTCCAGACTACATCAATATGGGTTTTTATATGTCATTAAATGAGCACTTGTGACTGAATGTATTCTACTCATTATTTTAGTTTTGCCCCTGGAATAGATTAATTAACAGATTGTTCTGATGGTCTATGTTCATATATTAGCCAGTCTACAGTTTATTGTCAGTTCATATCAAGCAAGATCTTCCTATTAGAAATTCCATGGGCATTTAATTTGGCAAATTGTCATATTTTTTTTCCTCTTGGAGATTCATAATACATTGTATTATATCAAGACAGTGAGAATACTTGTCCTTAAGATCTATATTTTTAAAACTTATTTAATTCAGTGTTTCTTAATTTATTTGCATTGGAAAGCATATTACTTAATCCTCTCCAAACACAACTTGGGAAATGTTGCCACATTACAATAACAAAAACTACATAATGTTTAAAAAGTACTCATTACATTAATACATATATAAAAATGTAGCTATTTTAATGAATGTGTTATGAATTAATGCATATATCAAATAATACATTAATACATGTGTATAGTTTTAACACATAATCCCATGAACACATTTATAAATGATGTTTTGGGAGAAACAAAATTAAAACCAATGTAAAACCTACCTCTTCATTAATTTAATATACAAATTATATATTATAAGCACAGGAGATCTGTATCTTATCAAGACATTGTGGTCTCTGTTTTCATGAAGCATATAATCTATATGGCAAGTTGGTAAATAAATAACTATAGTATAAAATGCTATAAACACACTTGACAATTGAACCTGACTTGTTCTATGGGTTCAGAAATTATATTTTCATACAAAAAAAGACACTTTGTTGGAGGCAGAAATAAAGTATGAAAATGAGCTAGAATATTAACTTTCTGGGGAAATAGCACATGTAAGGAGCTTCTTGTGCAAAAGTGAGTGGACTGCATGTGATGAACCGAAAGAAAATTATCATGGTTGGAATATATGGACAAAAGGATAGTTTGGTTCATGATAAAGCTGGAGACACAGATGGCTAAGATAATATTCAGGGTTCTGATAGTCAATTGAAGAATTTTTGAGTTTAAGGGAAATTGGAAAGACAATCACAGGTTTTAAGCTAAAGATCTAAGTTTTCTATTTGAAAACATTTTCTTTCTTTCTTAGGTTTAAAAAATAAATTTTCAGGAGGCAAAATGGATGGGGGAATCTGATTAAGTCACTTCTGTAATAGACTGGACTAGAGAGAATAATAAGGGGATTGGTTTCATGGAGTCAATGTTTGGTGTCTGAATTCAAATAGGAAAATATGTATTATTTATATTATATATTCAAATATATTGATATGTTTATATAGATTGATGAGATATGAATATCATATACAGATGGATATTTAATATATCAATATACATTTATATATCAAGGATATCTTTTATACATAGTACTTGAATATTTATATATAAATTTGTAAATATTTTTCTCGGGAAGCATATATAAGGATATAAGCATGACTTAATTTTCTTGGATTGCATAACTGATTTATACAATTTACTAAGAAAAGAAGCACTAGACAAGAACTAAGTTTTGGTGAATAATTTGAATATTGTATGTCAGTTTCCAGTTTTAATCTAGTTAGTGTCAGAGTCTTCCAATTTTTCAGTGACACAGCAACGTACAGAATCTTGAAATTGTCCTTGACTCTTCTTTTTCTCATGCCTTATATCAGAACAAATGCTCCAATATTCAGAAGTATTAGCATCCCAATACCTATCAGCACCTGCACTGCTAACACCCTTGTCTGAGGCACTTCATTCCTAAATTAATGTGTTTCAATGCATTCTATTTGGCCTGCTTTCTCTCTTGACCTCTTCAATGCTAAAGATCAACCAGGAATTTACCTTGTTAAAATGTAAGTCAATTCTTGCCATGCCTCTGTTCAAACCTGCTGATGAATTCTCATCTTGTGTAGAACCCCAACCACTTACAATGATGTATAAGGCCCTAATAATCAGGCCCCCTCCCCCATTGCTCCTTTAACTTGATTATTTCATTTTCTTTTACCTTGCTCGTTCTTCATCCTCACCTCCCTAAATCAAGCACATTGGCTTCCCAGCAATTTCTCAAACAAACCATTATATATCTGCCTCAGGGTCTTTGCATTTGTATCTTTTCACTGGACTGGACTTCCCCCAGAAAGTCCCAACACTGGTTGTTTCACTTATTATACACTGGACACTGCATATAAAATTTCAATCACCACACAAATGTTGTCACCCTTTCCACGGCTAATATTATGTTACTAATAAAAACTTAATAAGCATATTAATAATTTTGAGTCTGTTCCACTCTTCAAAATAATACCTTACCTACAAAGAAGGAAGAATTTTGTTTAGTTGTTTTTCTTTTTGTTTTGTTCGTTGTCTTAGCCTCTTCATGTATAGTAATCATTCATAACGATGAGTGGATGGATAGATGGATGACTATGTCGACATTGATCTGCCAACAAGACATCAAAACAAATCTGTAAAGTGTGAACATAAAAATGGAAGCTTAAGACCTAGAAGACAGTCTTTGCTGGACATATGTTTTTGGCTCCTCTCAGCATATTAATATAAGTTAGAAACATGGTAGAAAAACACATGGGCTCCTGGATGGATCAGTCAGTTAAGCATCTCACTCTTGATTTTGGCTCAGATCATGATCTTGTGGTTCATGAGTTCAAGCACTGACAGTGAGGAGACTACTTGGGATTCTCTCTCCATCTCACTGTCTGCCCCACCCCCACTCATGCTCACTCTCTCAAAATAAATAAATACACACTTAAAAAAATGCAATGACACATGTTTCTAGAAAGAGTGTTTAGAATTAGAAAGAGGATCAAGGATATCTCCCTGTGTAACTTGTAACATCTAATGATGTAGAAACAGTGGCATATAGGGCTGAAAACTAGCGTTCAGGAAATAAAGTTTGTATGATATTGTGGAAACCAGTGATACAAATGTAATACCAGCCAACCAACCAACCAAGCAAACAAACAAGAAAACAAAGTGCCACCAACAGTGTAATAACTGGTAAATAAAGATTGAGATGTGTTTACTGAATTTAATCAGATAAAGGCCATCAGCGAATAGATTCAAATAATAAAATAAAATAATAAAATAAAATATAAACTATGGCATAGTCGGGAAGAAATTCAAATAAAAAGGGAGCATAAATGAGAAATAAATTAAGACATCGATAATACAAGTTTAGAAAACTCAGAAGAATACAGGCAGTGGACAGCAGACAATGAAGATAGTCATTGGATGAAAATGAGGAATCAAGGGGAGAATATTTATTTTTCAAAATATTTTTTAAATGTTTATTTATTTTGAGAGAGAGACAGGACATGTACGCAAGCAGGGGCAGGGCAGAAAGAGAGGGAGAGAGAGAATCCCAAGCAGGCTTCACACTGTCAGGGCAGAGCCTGACTCAGGGCTTGAAGTCACAAACATGAGATCGTGACCTGAGCTAAAACCAAGAGTCTGACACTTAAACGACTGAGCCACTCTGGTACCCCTATTTATTTATTTATTTATTTATTTATTTATAAATACGAAATTTCTTGTCAAATTGGTTTCCATCCAACACCCAGTGCTCATCCCAACAGGTGCCCTCCTCCATGCCCATCACCGCCTTTTCCCTCCCTCCCACCCCCCCATCAACCCTCAGTTTATTCTCAGTTTTGAAGAGTCTCTTATGGTTTGGCTCCCTCCCTCTCTAATTTTTTTTCCTTCCCCTCCCCCATGGTCTTCTGTTACGTTTCTCAGGATCCGCACAAGAGTGAAAACATATTTTTAAAAATATGTTTAAGATAGGGTAACTTGTCCTTGAGTACCAATAAAAATATAATTGATCCAGTACCCATGGAGAGAGATATTGAAGACACAGAAGAAAGGAAAAATTTTGGCAATGTTCTTGGTATGGAAGGGCGTGATCAGATTTCGAAAGTGGAGGTTCTGGGAAGGAAGAACACGAATGGGAATGTAGACTAATTTGTAGATGTGACAGTGGGAACCTGTGGAGATTTCCATTTGAATTCCTTTTTTTTTTTTTTTTTTTTTTTTACCCTTGGAAATAAGGAGTTAACAGTGTCTACTCAGTTGAGAGGTTCAGGACAGTTGGAGCATGGTAGGGTTCTGAGGAGACTATGGTATATTTCAAAACATTTTTGCACCTAATGGAGAAGTAAATTGGTTGGAGAAATAGAGTGATTCCATGGAGCAGAACCGGATGCCCAGTCAAGATTGTCCACCATGAATGATAATGATTTTAACTTGTTCCCTTGATCTTTGTTGTTGTTGTTTTGTTTTTGACTACAGCTTTTTGCAATTTTGGTGTAAGTATATGCCTCCATTAAACTGAAGGACAGACTCTTACCTGCCATGTTATTGTACATGGTTTATGTTTCTGGTTTACTTAGAAGATGCTGATCAATATTTTTTTCTGTGAAAGAAAATAATGTCATACATAGAAATCTATGTCAAGTGAGTTATTTACCTAATTCTCCCAGTTTGGAATGTTGGCTAGGGAAATGCTGTTTCTATTTTCTGATGGAACATGCATATTCATAGTAGGTAGATGTAAATTAAAACTTGTGGGGTTGACATTTACTTCACAGGCCAGTGTTCTTTAGTCTTCATGCAATAAAAGGGATCAGCCACCTCCAAACTGGCAAAAGTTTACCAGAGCAACATCAGGAAGCAGTTGAAGAAATAACTATAATTCAAATGCCTCTGAAATGTTTAAGATTTATAAGTTCATTTCTGCATTCACATCTGTTATAGAGATAGTCAGCACTGAAAAAGAGGTTACTTTAATTTTTAAAATATATCTGAGAGCTTTGCATAATCTTCACTTAAACCATTTTGGTAAAAATGGATTTGAGGTCAAAGAATTCTCAGAATATTCTTAAGTGTAACAGTAAGCTCTAATAATCATGCAAAGTTGCTTCCTTACTAAGGTTACTACCTAAGAAGGCTTGTCAGATAAAATAGAAGATCCTGAGTTCAATTTGCATTTCAGATAAACAAGGAATAATTTTTTTTTTATAAATGTGCCTCATACAATATTTGGACTACACTTCTACTAAAAAAAAGTGATACTCTTTTTTTTAAATCTGAAATGCAGATTTCACTGAGTGTGCTGGGTTTTTATTTTGCTAAATTTGTGAACACTATACCAAAGACATACTCACTATATTATAGATTGTTTATATTGGATTTCAGTGGATAAGCGCACACACACACACACACACACACAAATTGCAATTGTTCTCTTATGTGAATCATCAATTTACTTAACTGTGGGTTCTATGTAGTGAACACTGTTAATGCTCCAGAAACTCATTGCGTAAAATCTACTCCCACTTTCAACTAACTCTTGCGTGGTTAACCCAGAACCATGATTTATAACCACTGCTCTAAGACCTGTTGTCATTAGCATGAAAGAGTCCCTATTTACCTTTCTCTTAATTAACTTACATAGAAAGCAACTCAATAGAGTAGGAAAACACTAGTCTCCAGAACAGAATGCGAGCTTTGACTTCAACATCCGCTTTTCAATCTTACGTAAATGTCTAAACTCTTTAGGGCTACATTTTTTTATCTGTAAAATTTATAGCATGCCCCTGCTATACGATTTCCCTAAGTTACTATTTTAGCTAAACCACCTTTATTTTTGACATTTTTCCTTCACATTATAACCATAGTTGGGTAGATTGGAATAAAAGAGAAAGTAATGATTCATCTTCCTTTCAGAATGGAGTCTTCATGTTCTAAAGGTATTTTACCTTAATCAAAGATCAGATCTTAAAAGAAATTATCATCTCCTTGAGAGAAGTTTCTGTTCTAAATTGTTTCTCAATATTGCCCTGATCTTTCTTTCTTTCTTTCTTTCTTTCTTTCTTTCTTTTCTTTCTTTCTTTTTATAAGTACTGACCTTAACATATGTGTGTAGTGTAAGGTGATTATATTATTTAGTTCCATCAATTATGACTGTTTTGGAAATAAAATTATCAATTATAACAAGAGCTACTGACATCTTATATTATTTTATTTAACACTACTATATGAAGCTAATTTTTTACAATGACCTTTAATTAATATTTATTTATACTCAGGGATATCAAAATAGTTTTTAGTTTGTGTTAATTTGCTCTTCTAATGAATTTCCTTACTAAGTAAAACCAAAGAAAACAATATATTATCATATGTCTCTTACATTTAACAAATTCTAGCCGTCATTCCAAGAAATGTTATAAACTCTTTTAGCTTAGAAATTATTTTAGAAAATCACTAAATCTTCAGTGCCATATTCTTCCCCAGATGTACTTCATTGAAATTACCATTATCAAGGGAGCTCTCTGTATGTGTTTGCTTATTAGACAAGTATGTAAATCAGATTACAGGTAGAATATTTAAAAACATTTCTATAATTTATTACAATAATTATAATTTAATTACAATTAATTTAAATATGACAGAGTGTAGGTTTTTATAATGTTTTGAGACCAGTAAAAGAAAACACAATAAATCTATTTATATTTATTGAAAATATTTGACATCTTTCAAAAATTAGAAATTCTGGGTTTTTTTTTTTCTTTTGAGAGAGAGAGAGAGAGAACATGAGCGGGGCAGGGGCAGAGAGAGACGGAGACACAGAATCTGAAGTAGGCTCCAGGCTCTAAGCTATCAGCGCAGAGACCAACGTGGGGCTCAAACCTGTGAACCATGAGATATTACCAGAGCCGAAGTCAGACAGTTACCCAACTGAGCCATCCATACCCCTACCCCCCAAATCAGAAATTCTTTTTTAATTTTTTTTCAACGTTTTTTATTTATTTTTGGGACAGAGAGAGACAGAGCATGAACGGGGGAGGGGCAGAGAGAGAGGGAGACACAGAATCGGAAACAGGCTCCAGGCTCCGAGCCATCAGCCCAGAGCCCGACGCGGGGCTCGAACTCACGGACCGCGAGATCGTGACCTGGCTGAAGTCGGACGCTTAACCGACTGCGCCACCCAGGCGCCCCGCAAATGGAGAGAACTGCTTTTAAATGAATTACTTAACTTTTGCAAATATTTATTTTTAATTTTAATATCAGATAGATAAGGATTCTTATCTTTCTTTAAGAATTTCTGATTTTGGGGGTGCCTGGGTGGCGCAGTCGGTTAAGCGTCCGACTTCAGCCAGGTCACGATCTCGCGGTCCGTGAGTTCGAGCCCCGCGTCGGGCTCTGGGCTGATGGCTCGGAGCCTGGAGCCTGTTTCCGATTCTGTGTCTCCCTCTCTCTCTGCCCCTCCCCCGTTCATGCTCTGTCTCTCTCTGTCCCAAAAATAAAAAAATTAAAAAAAAAAAAAAACGTTGGAATAAAAGCAGTTCTCTCCATTTTCTCAATAGGGCTCTATAAGGCTTTACATTCTTAAACACTATACTATTTTTGACAAAAAGGAAAATTTGTGACCTAAGAAAGCATCAAACAAAAAGGTTTAAAAAACATGACTCTTAGTAACTGTGAGATTATTTCTTTATTCCTCAACTGATTCTGTACATTGCTTTGAGGTACCATGTGATTTTATGCTAATTTTAATTATTATTCAACAGTATATTTTTCAAGTCCCATAATGAAAAAAAAATGAGAACAAATTCATAAAGGGCAAGCAGAGCTTATCAGTCTCTCAAGATGTCTTTCCTATTCTGCTCAAATAAATTACGGAGAGTAGCTTCAGTTTTGTCGAGTTTTCTGTGACTTTATGACCCTAAGCACATCATGTCAAGCCAGTCTTTTGATTCAAACTTTCTTTTGCCAGCTGCTAACTCATATTACCATGTCCCTTCAGCCAAATGGAATATTCAGTATTTCATTTCTTGAAAGTCATCAACTGTTCTATTGCACAAATGGGAAAACCAAGGCCTAGGAGGGCTGAGTTGCTTTCTCAGTGTTTTAAAAAATACCAATTTACAGAACTAGTGTAAGGACTGGAACTATACATTCCCTTTCTATTATTAGCCTAATACTGTCAGTGAAATAAAAGAGGTTTAAGATTTTATAAGGTCCTTCAGAGACAAATTCTCGTTAAGTTTTACTGTGACTTCATGTTCATGCTCAGTAATTAAACTCATGATGAACTTTAGGAAAATTATAGCATTATTGACTAGGAAGTTGTTTGACAGCAAAATGATCCCTTAATCAAATTTCAGATTATCTTGGATTCAGTTTTCAACTCCTTTCATATTAGTGAAATAAACTTTTTAATTTGACAATGTCCATCTACACCACAAAGTAACTATGCATATCAAAGCAAATCATATGCTTGGAAATTCACTGGAAATTTTGCATTATCTCTTTATATATTTAAACTAATTGAGCTTTTTAAAACGCTTTTTGTTTGTAGGACTTAGTAGATTTTTAAATTTTTTTTAAATTTATTTTTGAGAGTTAGACAGAGCATGATCAGGGGAGGGGCAGAGAGAGGGGGAGATACAGAATCCGAAGCAGGCTCCAGGCTCTGAGTTGTCAGCACAGAGCCTGACCTGGAGCTTGAACCCACGAACCATAAGATCATGATCTGAGCCAGTCAGCACTTAACTGGCTGAGGCACCCAGAGGCCTCAATTCTTTATATCTTTTTATTTTGGGGGGCTAATTAATTGTTGAAGGAATAACAGTGAAAGCTTCATTCTATTATTAGAGAAAGGATCACTTTTCCTGATAATATAAGAAAAGGTTCTAGAAATCTCATAGCACACACACACACACACACACACGCACACGCACACACACATACACACACACGTTTGTCTTTCATTATGTTGTATTGTACATATAAATTAGTTCATAGCCTATCATAACCGATTAACTTAAGATATCCATAGATATTATTGGTTATTATATTAATCAGAGGAAGAAGAGAAGAACAATAAACAGAAGAATTTGGTGGAACATTCCATTGAATAAAAAAGCACAAAATGAATGATCCAATTTATGTAAGTACCAAAAAGACAGAACTAATCTATGGTGTAGCAAGTCAGGAGAATAATCATACTTGGTAAGGGAGGAAAATGTCTGGAAGGGAACAGGAAAGGGACTTCTGGGGTGCTGCTCATGGTCTATTTTTTTTTGTCTGAATGCTAACAACACAGTCTATAACATAGGTGTGATGAGTGGATAAAAATTCACTGAGCTGTACACTGATGTGTGCTTTTCTTTGTGATTGGTTTATTGTCAATAAAGCCTTAAAAGTCTTTGGAAAAAAAATCCTCATCTCTGAATCCAGAGTCTTAGTATGTTAGCCTGATGTTCCCCACCATGTGCAAATAAAGAACATGCAATACAGTTAAGGAGCAGAGAAATAAATGTTTGTTGAAATACTCTTTATGCAAATGCATGGTGGTGCCAATAAGTGGAGTATTTTAAAATTTACAATAAAGAGAATGGATAATATTCCAAAATGAATTTAGGGGAAAGACCTGGAACAGATTGTTTGATGTGATGGAATTTGATAAGTGCCGTGACTGAGGAAGTGTAAGGAGACATGGAAAAGAATGGGATTATCTATTATAATACATGAGTAAATGGATACATTTAAAAATGAATGGATAATGGTAAAAAATAACAGAATTTTATCCTCTCTTCTATAGTATTATTAATTATTAGGAAAGTTACAAGGGCATGGAACATCTTAAGTAATCCAGAAACCTGAAAATGTTACACAACATAGGCTGATGAATGAGAGAATATTGCAATGAATTTTTAACAGTGTATAAGCTGTTGCTCTCATGTTTGGCCAGGAACATTCTGGTTTAAACCTGGAGTAAATCATACTCTCTCCTGTGGCAGAAAGATATCATTTCAATTCAGCTCTCCAAGAAGAATAGTGTGCCATATTGCCACCTTTGGTCCAGTGAAGGGCTGGGACAATGGAGAGAGCTTGACTGTTAAATCACTTTGATGAGCCTCGCTTTCCCACCACCCAGGGAAAATATGATAGGGAGCGAAATACTCCAAGCTACTCCATCCACAGACATTCTTAAATTAGCAGCAGGCTAGGTATTACATTAATCTATATTAACCTGGAAAAGAAACAATAGAGAAGTAATTATCTGCTAGTTAAGATATTATTGCTATTATTATTATTATTATTATTATTGTAAACCTTGTTCTTTGCCCATATCAGATCACATTCTTTGAATTAAGTAATTGTGTGCAAACACTAGCCCTTACCTGATTAAGTACAGCAATTTATAACATTGTATTCCAGTCCCTGGTCATCTGGAATCCAATTTAACAGAACATTTTAAGAAGTATCCTGAGAAAAATATTTAAATTAGTCATGTGTGTGTGTGTAAAATTATAACTAAAATGATAGCTCACTTTCAATATTATACATTCTGTATGATTAGAAAGGCTGGGACACACGAGAGTTTCTGAAGAATCTGCAGATCTAGAATACCAAAGGATTTTTTTTTCCTGTCACATAATAGTGATACTGGGGGGGGGGGTAATTTATATTCAAGTTAGTTAATAAACAGTGAGGTCTTGGCTTTAAAAGTAGAACCCAGTGATTCATCTCTTACATAGGACACCCAATGCTCATTCCCAAAAGTGCCCTCCTGTCACCCATTTGATCTGTCCCCCCAATCACCTTTTCTCAAGCAACCCCCAACTTGTTCTCTGTATTTAAGAGTCTATTATGATTTGCCTCCATCTGTTTAAATCTTATTTTTCTTTCCCTTCCCTCTATGTTCATTTGTTGTGTTTTTCAAATTCCACATATGAGTGAAATCATATGATAATCTGTCTTTCTCTGACAGACTTAGTTTGCTTAGCATAATACCCTCTACTTCCATTCATGTTGTGACAAATTGCAAGATTTCATTCTTTTACATCACTGAGTAGCATTCCATTTTATATAAATACCAAATCTTTATCCATTCATCAGTCAATGGACATTTGGGCTCTTTCCATAATTTGGCTGTTGTTAATAGTGTTGCTATAAACATTGGGGGGCATGTGCTCCTTTGAATCTGTATTTTCATATCTTTGGATAAATACTTAGTAGTGCAATTGCTGGGTTTGGGGTAGTTGTATTTTTAATTTTTTGAGGACCCGCCATACTGTTTTCCAGAGTAGCTGCACCAGTTTGCATTCCCGTCCATAGTGCAAGAGGGTTCCTCTCTCTCCACATCCTCACCAATATCTGTTGTTTCCTGAGTTGTTAATTTTAGTCATTCTGACACGTGTGAGGTGATCTCTTGTTGTGGTATTGATTTGTATTTCCCTGATGATGAATGATGTTGAGCATCTTTTCATGTGTCTGTTGGCCATCTGGATGTCTTCTTTAGAGAAGTGTCTATTCATGTCTTGTGCCCATTTCTTCACTGGATTATTTGTTTTTTGGGTGTTAAGTTTGGTAAGTTTTTTATGGATATTGGATAGTAATCCTTTATGCTTCAAAGTGTTTGTAGTATGATTTCTCATTGCGTGGAATGGTTAGCTCTAAGGGCAGCTTCAAACTGTAGTCTTAGGTCAAAGCATTTCCTCTTAGCAGTTCATGTAAACATCTTTTCAATACATTGAAGCTAAGACAATTTTAAATGCTTTATGCCAAAGGTGGTTACATGAAATTAAGTTAAATAAATTAATAAATTAAATAAATAAATACAATTAAAATTTATTTTATTAATGCAATTTATCTTACAGATGTCTCCATTTTTACTCATGATTCAGTATTTCTAGGGTTTCGCCTGAAAAGTTCCATTTATAACAAGTTCCCAGGAAAAGCTAATGTTTCAAGGACCATACTTAGAACCATGGTTCTTGAGTAGTTTTTCCTCCAAGGCAGGAAACTAAGTGGACTAAGCTAGAGGGATTTTAGATTTTTTTAAAATTATTTTTAAAACCATTTTATTGATGTATGATTGACATAGAAAAAGCTATACATATTTAATGTATATATTGATCACTTGGAGATAAGTATACACCTTATCTCCATCACCACAATCTATGCCATAAACATCCATCACCTCCAAAGTTTTCTTCCACCCCCTTTATTTCTTCTTCCTCCCCTTCTTTCTCCCTTCTCCTTGTCCTCCTCCTCTTCCTTTTCCTCCTTCTTCTTCCATTTCCTCTCTCCTCCTATTATTATTATTATTATTATTATTACTACTACTACTATAAGACCTAATATGAAATCTATACTTACAGAGAAATTTTAAGCATAGAATAGAATAAAATTTTAAGTATCGGCAGTGTGTTGTACAGTAAATCTCTAGGACTTAATCCTCTTGCATAGCTGAAACTTTTCATTTTTGCACCTCTTCGGGAACACTTACTTCCACAGAGAGTTTGTATTTTGTTTCTCTTCTATATTGGGACAGTAGTTGTAAGATTGAAAACTTTTACAAGTGTTTTGCATGTCCAAAGGAGGCTGAAAGAGCAAATATTTTGAATAGATATATATTACCTGAATTTATTCACCTTATTAAATAAGATAATGCAGAGGGTTTTAAAATTATTTGGCAAATAATCGTTTTTGTGATATGATTTTACATAAAAGTGCCTTGATTTGGGGTGTAACCTTTTTTTTTAAGCTAGAAAGCCCATTACTTTTTAAAAAATCAAAATCAAATGCTGACAATTTGCAAAGTAAAACCATATTCTTTGTGGAAGGCAAACTAATGCTGATTTTATAATGCAAAGGTAAGTTGTGTTGAATACATTAGCTTCCTAAATATAATTAAACCCTCAGATGGGTAAGTAGTATATCAGATGTAAAGTCATTTTCGTGATATTTAAGTCATTTCTGGGTCACCTAGGGTAATTTGTGTTATATATTTTTGTATATCTGCTCTTTTAAATAACCTCTCTGAGAATGCATTTGCATTGTTTTATATGAAATATGTAGCTATAAGTATCATTAGCTAAATGAGGCTAAGTTTCTCTCACCTTGTGAGTATGTAACTACATATTCTTAGTGGAAAAAGTTGGTCATGCATTTTTCATGAGCTCAAGGAGCTGTTGCCCATTCCTTACACATCCTGCTTTGTACTTAAAGATGAATAAATAGCCTTCATTCTCATGAACATTTTATAAGACAAACATCTATGAGTACATGACTTGTGCTTTTTCCCTGTTTTACACAATATGAATATTCTATTTCCTAATGGATCTCATGCTACCCTTTCTGTCAGGGTACACATGGAAGTCCCCAAACAATTCAACAGTGAAAATCAACACGTATTTTCTAAACGCATAACTAGAAGGCTCTCCAAGACCTTCTTATTTTACACATAAAAAAAAAAAAAAACAAGATGCGGAGAGATTAACTGATGTGTTTGCTCAAGACCATAGAGCTATAATCATACTCGTGGCAGAACCTAGAGTCCTGCTATGGGATTTCCCCATTCCATTCCCCAGTCTAAGATGGGACTAAATATTATTTACCTAAGGGGGAAAAAACATAGTTGTTTGTTCTGTTCCATTAGTTGGCACAAAAAATAAATAAATACATAATAAAATAATATAAAATAAAATAAAATAAAATTTAATTTAATTTAAGTAAATTAAATCAAATTAAAAATTTGGGGAATGTTTTTACTACTCTGTCCTGTGGGATGTACTAAAAAAATGTGATAATTTTCATGATGACAATTTGCAATTGTCATCACATGAACCATTAGAGAAACCGCAAATACATACTCATTGGAGTTGGTAGAAGACCGCATCTCCTTTCCTGTTAAATTCCAGTTCTGCAGCTTTCAGAAACCATGTTCTGCTAAGACATCCTCCTGGCTACCTTGGCAACTGCATATATGATTGGTGGATTGACAGTTCTGGCGCTCCAGTTTTTTTCTCTTCATTTTTATCAAACATTTCGTTTTCTTTCTTTGTTTCTCGTTTATTGATTCGCACCTTTCTACGTACGTGTGTGCACTTGTGTGCGCGTATGTGGGCATGCGTGATTATCTCTGTTGCCACTACCGGTATTTCCGCATTAGTTGGTGAGTTCTTTTACTCAGGGTCCTTCTAGATCTCTTTATCCATTGATTTTGTGTTCAACCCACGTTCATTTTTGAAAGTCTTATATTATATTTCTCTTACTCTGTTTTGAACTGTGGCTTTATTGTACTTGTATTTACCCTAATTTATTATTTCTTATGAACGGGAGGGCAACTATCACTAAGGATTTGGGCATTCTTTCCATAACGTAGAGTTTCTGCCCAGAATTGTCTGCCTAGCAATGACTACATTTCTTTCTTTCTTTCTTTCTTTCTTTCTTTCTTTCTTTTTTATTTTTTTAAAGTTTATTTATATATTTTGAGAGAAAGAGAAACAGCATGAGTGGGGGAGGGGCAGAGAGCGAGGGAGACAGAGAATCCCAAGCAGGCTCCACACTATCAGCATAGAACCTGATGCAAGGCTTGACCCCATAAAACAATGAGATCGTGACCTGAGCTGAAATCAAGATTAGGTGCTTAACTGGTTGAGCCACCCAGGTGCCAAATTTCTAAGTCATCATGGCATCTAAGTGAGACCAGGGAATAGAATACTGGGCAGTAACATGTATCCGAAATTATTCATTTTATTCTTAGGTAAAATATTTCTTGGAATTCTCTATTTATCACTTCTTCCATCTACTCACTAGACATGGAGATCTGTGATGATCCAGATTAAAGTAGATTCATACCATAGAAGAATCTGGGTTCCTGAACAGTCCCAGGGAAAACTTCAGGAAGGAAATCCCTGTATGGGACTATGTGGCAGAAATATATTTTTATTAAATTAAAATATTAGGAGCCAAGGTTTTATTTGATGCAGATGACTTTTTTTGCACAACTTTAAATATTTCAAAATGTTTGATTCTGTAATGACAGTTTTTTAGGTCTTTGGATTTTGGAGAATAAAGGGAATTTTCGTATTTCATATAACTGATCACCTTGCTTGGCATTTTTGGTAATTTTTGAGTATTTTCTGTCACTGACTCATCTTCTATGTGACTCAAGACTCAAGCCTTTGGCTCTTGGATCATTCTATCCTCCTTTCATGAGATATTGCTTCCAAAATTCATGGTTGTAAATTTGAAATCTCTATGTTTTATTGTAACTATATAATATTTCAACTATATAACTCTATCTGAATACTCCAAACTTATACAACTGGAAAACCATCATAAAATCATGATTCAGTGTTTACCTAACAAACCACTGTGTCCTAGGAATCCCCAATTCCATGGGGTATACTGCAACCATTGAAATAACTCAGGCCAGCAATCTCAAATTTAGCATTTAAAATATTCAATTAGAATATCAAAGTTATCAATTCCATCATAATAAGGTAGTTTCAACCTGAGATTTAATCTCCATTACTACTTAAGTGTTTCAAACATATTGCCAGTTCAATATATACAAAATGATTGTGTCTTTCGTCTAAAATAAATACCCCTTGGGGTGTCTGGGTGGCTCAGTATGTTGAGCGTCAGACTTCTGCTCAGGTCATGATCTCACAGTTCATGAGTTCGAGCCCCACGTCGGGCTCTGTGCTGACAGCTCAGGGCCTGGAGCCTGCTTTGGATTCTGTGTCTCCTTCTCTCTCTGCTCCTCCCCTGCTCACACTCTGTCTCTCTCTCAAAAATAAACAAAGATTTAAAAAAAATAATAAAATAAATACTCCTGCCTGTGTTCTAGTAAACTAAATAATGTCATGGTGCAACTGATTTCCAAGCTGGAAACCTAAGGGTTACCATGAATATTTTCTGTCATTTATATGAAAAATTCAGCCAATCATTGGGTGGGCCTCAACATTTTATTTTTATGTGACTTTTGAATCTACCTACTTGACTACATCTTATCTGTACAATGAAATTTATTACTATACTCATCACACATGTATACAACTTTTATTTAATGCATGTATTCTTTGTGACTGTACATGGATTTTTTTTAGGGCAGGGTCCTTGATTATAATCTTAACCAGTCTAACATCAGAACTGATCACGTTGTCTCAACTATAATACGTCGGTAACTATTTGTTAAATGAATGAATGAATACATTTTCACTGTCAGTGTTCTTTTCAAGACCCACCTTCTGTTTTGACCGAGTGAGATAGAGTATATAAGGGTCCACAAATATCCTTTAACTCTTCCTGGGGAAGCCATGTGGTTTGTCACTGAACCTTGATGGGCATTCCATGGTCACACTCCAACAGAGCTTTAAAAGAAGTGTATGGTAGCATTCTGTACAGACCATGCTAATTTCTCTTTGTTTCCAGACTGGCCGTGTTCCAGATAGAAATGATTCCATCGGCCTGAAACTGGGAAATAATAGAAGACAAATCTGTGACAAACATGTAGCGTGAGAGAAATAAATTGTTGTAAACCACTGATCAGTGGTTTAGGGGATCAGCTGTGGCCTCATCACAGCTGGTCTGTGCTGACAGAGACATGGGTTAATGTTTAATATTTACTCTCTCTTGGGGCACCTGGGTGGCTCAGTCGGTTGGGCGTCCGACTTCGGCTCGGGTCACGATCTCGCGGTCCATGAGTTCGAGCCCCGTGTGGGGCTCTGTGCTGACTGCTCAGAGCCTGGAGCCTGTTTCAGATTCTGTGTCTCCCTCTCTCTGACCCTCCCCTGTTCATGCTCTGTCTCTCTCTGTCTCAAAAATAAGTAAACGTTAAAAAAAAATTAAAAAAAAATATTTACTCTCTCTTTTCACTTTGATCTTATTCCATTCCCACTCTAGTTTAATTTCTCTCCCTCTCCCTCTCATTTGATTTATTTTACTTCATAATTAAGTATAGAACAGAAAATGTCCATCATATAAACCGTTTAAAAATAATATGTTAAAAAGAGGAAGAACCAACTATCTTATGACTCTCATTAAAATAATTTCTTCAGAGCTTTTGAAATGTCGCTGAATTAAGATGATAAAGTAAGATTAATATTTAAAAACTAAGAAAAAAATGTTAAGTGATAATAGAGGATGAACGTAACATTAATTTTAAAAATCGGGCATATGTTCCTGAGACAGCTTCAGTGCTGAGCTCCTGTCTATTTCACAGCAGCTTATTATTCATCAGCTCAAGAAAGCACCATCCTGGCCATGGACTTATCACTTCTCATATGTTAAGAATATTGAACTGTGTTCAGCTTGGGAGCATTCAGGTGCATATATGTGTCACAGTACGTGATGTGCAGGAAATAATTCATAAGCACTCTCCATTACCGCGTGTACTTAGCCAACTATTAAGTTTAACTCATTTTTCCTCACATAGACATAGAAATACAGAAATTATGTTTACTAACAATGACATGTGTCATCCTTTGATAAACTTTTCTAAATAAAATTGTTTGCCATCGTCTCTTGCCTTGGAATATGATTGGGCATTTCTTTTTATGCTTCGAAAATTTCCAAATAGCAAGAGTGATGGGAAATTTATCCTTCAATAAACCAAGCAAATGGTTATCTGGAAAAATAAAATATAATGCATGTGCATGTATGTATGTGTATATACACATACTATATGTGTGTACGTACATATGTGTATGTATGCATATATACATGTGTGTACCTAGAACCATATGTATGTTTATATATGCATACACACATATATATGTGTAATGCTTATGTTTGTATGCATATGCATGATATATAGAGGGTATGTCTACATATATATGTTACATTTTGTTTTTAATTTTTTAAAATGTTTATTTAGTTTTTGAGAGACAGACAGAGCACGAGTGGCAGAGGGGCAGAGAGAGAGGGAGACACAGAATCCGAAGCAGGCTCCAGGCTCAGAGCCATCAGCACAGAGCTAGACGTGGGCTCCAAACTCAAGGACTGTAAGATCATGACCTGAGCCGAAGTCGGATGCTCAACCGACTGAGCCACCCAGGCTCCCCTAAATTTTTTTAATGTTTATTTATTTTTTGAGAGAGGCAGAGCATGAGTGGGGGAGGGGGAGGGGCAGAGAGAGAAGGAGACACAATCCAAAGCAGGCTCCAGGCTCCGAGCTGTCAGCACAGAGCCCGATGTGGGGCTCAAACTCACGAAACGTGAGATCATGACCTGAGCCGAAGTCAGATGCTTAACTGACTGAGCCACCCAGGTGCCCCTATGTGTTACATTTTTTTTAAAAAAATCTACCTTTTAAGTGGTACCTGAGTTCCTAGACAGAAATTTGAACTTGGAGAGGCATCAGGAAGAATTTTGAGGCTACTCTGAATTTTTCTTCTTGTCTCTATTTATTTTTTTTTTATGTTTTAGAGCTTGAATACCATATTTTACTAAATAGGAGAGCATCATAACTTTTTCTTATAACTCTAATAAGAAAACATATTAACAATGAAATTATGACACAGAGTTTTTCTTCTGTTATCTTCCCAGCCCATCACATGAACTGCATGCCTATGAAAGAATGACACTTTTGCCCTCCCTCGCTTACATTGCACATCATGTGACAAGCAATCCTTTGTAAGCCAGCTTCGTTTCCAAGCATGCATTTTCCATTCTTGTTTTTTTCAAGTTTATTTATTTACTTTGAGAGGGGAAGAGAAAGAAAGAGAGTAGGGGAGGAAAAGAGAGAGAGAGAGGGAGAGAGAGAAAAATCCCAACCAAGCTCCCAACTGTCAGCGCAGAGCCTGACATGAGGCTCAAACTCCCAAACCATGAAATCATGACCTGAGCTAAAGTCGGACACTTAACCTCCTGAATCACATAGGCACCCCTGTATTTTCCATTCCTAGGTTCCACAAAACTCTCAATTTGCGCTTTGTAATAAAATAAGGAATTGCAGTCTTTCTCCCAACCAAACATGTATTTTCTAATAATGTCAAATTTATGCCACCACCTTTGTTTCCAATACAATTACCCTCCCTTTTAGTGTCCTGCTAGGGTTACGTAAAAGTCACTTTGCTTTTATTTCTAAGTTCTACTGCAATCTTTTTGAAGACACTTATGGGTAATTAATCCCACATGTGTAATGCCAACAATGTAAATGAGTTAATTGTAAAGACAACAACCTGAACAGTTATAACCACATCTGTATGTACTCAGGAAATGGCATGCCTCATGGCTGACAGAGATGACAAAATGTGATACAGTCTAAGACACTTTCCCATTCCAAAAGTGTTCAAGTGAAGAACAAACAACAAACAAAAAAAGTCCTTATGCATTGATCAAATAAGATGCACTGAGGGGCGCCTGGGCGGCTCAGTGGGTTGAGCATCCGACTTTGGCTCAGGTCATGATCTCTCAGTTCGTGAGTTCGAGCCCCGCGTCGGGCTCTGTGCTGACAGCTCAGAGCTTGGAGCCTGCTTTGGATTCTGGGTCTCCCTCTCTCTGCTCCTCCCCTGCTCATGCTCGCTCGCTCGCTCTCTCAGAAATAAAGAAACATTAAAAAAAAATTAAGATGCACTGAAAAATAAAATGATTACAAAAACTTTTTCCTGCATTTCTCTTGAAAATACCTTCTAGTGAATTGAGTGCAAGAATTCTACAAGGTCCCATCGTTTAATTTATCCCCATTGTTTGTAAGGTAGCATAACCTGTATTTACTAAAAATTCAAATCCTGTGAAAATTAAAGTTATCAAGGAATCTGAGAGCCTCCTTTTAAAATAGAAACAAAATGGCCTTCTGAGACTAGGACAAATGGAAGTAGGTTTATTATTATTTTTAATGTTTCTTTAGCTGGACACCAAGTTGAAAACAAAAAGTACCCAAAAAGGAAAAGAGTATATCTGTTTTCAGTACATGCCTGTTATCCTTTGATAGTATCACATTCTGGAATAGGAAATTTTGAAATAATTTGTAGAAAAGGGAGCAAAATGATCCCTCTGGTATTCAGATAGCATTCAAAAGACTACCTGTCCAAAGAAACTACAGTTTGCTATTGTTCGTACTAAATTATTTAATTACTGAAAGGAGGAAAGTCTGAACTAATAATCCTGAGATACAGCAGGAGTGTTAGCTTTTATAGTTGTCTTCCTGAAAGCCTAGTGAGAAAATAAATATGTTTTAGAGTTTAAAATAGAGTATGTGTGTTCTATAGTCTAATTAAGCAGTGATTCTCTAGCTTTGCTCCCACGGAATTTGTAAGATGTTTACATTTCCAAAAGACTCTAGAAACAGGAGGTTTGGAGCTCAATGGCAGAAAAATGCATCCCCAGAGGAAAGGATTTCTACCAGAAGGGAGAATGGGGCTATTAAGGCAGAAATAGCAGCTGTCTACCACACCTTAACAAATGCCACATAATGTGTTTAGCCAATCCTCTACTGATGAACACGTCTTGTTTTATTTTTCCTATTATACACGACCATCTTTGGGTACTTACAGCATTTTTGTTTGCTTATTTGTTTGGGTTTTTTTTGCATTCCTTTTTAAAACTAAAATTCCTGAGTCAAAGAAAATTAACATTTTAAGGCTTTGTATGTATATTATACAATTCCTTTCCACCAATGGTGAAATTTTTCTCAACGTTTCAGAATTGTATCCCCATGGGTTCTATTATTTTGATTTGCTGGGGTTCAGCATAAGATGATATAATAAAGAGGTTTCAAAATGTCAGAGATTAAATAAGGTAGAGTTTATTTTTCTCTCTTATAAGAAGTGAATAGACTGTCCAGGGTTGATGGGGTGGTGTTACTGTTCCAAAACGGCTTCCCCTTGAAGCTCAAAACACTTCCATTTTCTCCTATTTCCCAGGCATTTGGAAGAAAGAAAAAGGAAGTGAAGATGAAAAATGTTATCTTATCAGATCATGGCCCATAAACATCACTTCCGTTTGCTTTTAATCCTCCAGTGATTAGTTATATTATTACAACCAGCAGTAGGAAATGCAAAAAGTATGGACTGTGGCAGGTATCCACATGTTGAGCTAAAACTTAAGGAGCATCACATCATCTTAAGTATCTTCTAATTGAAACGTTAACTTCTTCTCATTTAGGTTTTACATAAAAATACTTATCTACCATATAGCTTTTGGTTAATTATTTTACAACTGGCTTTTTATGGTTTAGTCTATATATTCTCTCCATATATTCTCTCCATATCAGAGCTCTGCACTGATAGGGTGAAGCCTGTTTGGAATTCTCTCTCTCTCTCTCTCTCTCTCTCTCTCTCTCTCTCTCGCCAGGCCCCTCCCCTGCTCATGCTCTGTCTCTCTCTTTCAAAATGAATAACTAAAAATGAAATAATTCAAAAAAAAGATTATCACTTGGTTAATTGAATATTATTTTGTCTTTTTCTTTGTTTTTAAGTTTTTACTTAAAATATTAAGCTCAAATTTACAAAAGTATAATTTGGATTTTGTTTGTGTTTTCTGAAGCATACATTGAATATGGGAGGAAGGATGATATCTTAACACTAATAAGTCTGCTTAGGAAAATACTGCGTACCATAGTTCATTCAAGCCTTTGTCTATATCTTGCAGTAAAACCAATATTTTAAAGTAAGACCTACAAGTTATAGAGACTTTAATATTGAAATAAAAGGAATTCTAGAAAGGATAGAGTAACATACATATTGATATTAGTTAATATGGTTCCAATCCTTACGTTTCTCTTTACTTACAAGTGCAATCTGTTTTCCTATTATATTTCTATGTTGACATTCTTCCAAAGGACAAACAGCTGATCAAAGCCACTAATGGTAATTCTATAGAAGATATTAACTTAGACTAACCTATAGAACTTTCTATATATCTTCTATATTTCTGCGAGGATGATTCTTCTCTTCCACTAACAACAAATGTGTGATGATATAATACTTTACCCATAGCTGCAGCCCTCTCATGTACTACTGACTTAAGAGTCTTATAGAGATGACTCATGGAAGAGACCTTTTGGAAGTAGATTCTCTGTGCTCTTCTCTGGCAGAGCCAGAAGGCAGAAAATCTGGACACTTACTGACGACAGACAGGGTTTCTACCTTGGCTCTCTCATATACAATTACACAGTCTGATCGTAAACAATTAAACTTGAAATTCATAACAGAAACACATCATCTCACCTGGAAATCAACACTCACCAATAAAAGTCTTTATAACTAATGCTCAAAGAAAGCAACAATCAAAGCAAAAACACTTTTAAAAATATAACACATCTGAATACTATGCATTGAGCCAACAGGATTTAGTTAAAATGATGCTCAGAATAAGATTCATAACACCAACTCCTAATATTATATAAAAAAAATAAGAAACTACAATATTTTTTCAACAAAAGGAAACTAAGCATGAAGATAAAAAGGAAATAGAGCCACACACAAAAAAAAGACCACCTAAATAGAAAGAGATTAAAAATAAGGTCACTAAATTGATTACAAAATAAACTAAAATATAAAACTAAACAAAACAAGATATTTAGTTTTGAAAAAAAATCAGAAAATGAATTAGCAAGATGAATTAAAAAGTACGAGTATGAAGTTTAAATTATTCAAAGTAATGATATGAATGGAGCTACAATAATAGATACAGAAGAAAGTAGAATAATTATAAAGAGATACTATTCTTCGCCACATGTAAACAAATGTGGGCACCTTAGCAAGTTGGTTAAATTTTTTTTTTAATTTTTTTTTCAACGTTTATTTATTTTTGGGACAGAGAGAGACAGAGCATGAACGGGGGAGGGGCAGAGAGAGAGGGAGACACAGAATCGGAAACAGGCTCCAGGCTCTGAGCCATCAGCCCAGAGCCCGACGCGGAGCTCGAACTCACGGACCGCAAGATGGTGACCTGGCTGAAGTCGGACGCTTAACCGACTGCGCCACCCAGGCGCCCCTGGTTAAATTTTGAGGAAAAGAGTAAAGCTAATAATAATAAGAGCAATAACAATAATAATAACTGTTATCCAGGATTCCTATATCGATGTAGGCAAGTTGTATACTGCACAAAGGTACCAGCCTGAAGTTCTTCACATCTGCCATAGAGGGTCCCCCCATTCCCAGGGAGGAAAATAGTTTCCTCTGTTTGCAAAAGGATAATCTAGCTTCATTCTTCTTTTGATCCAAAATTGAAACGGATCAATTGCCATAGAATAAACATGAAATAACACTGAAAGAAGGCTGAGTAGGGTAACAGATGACAGCTGATTACAGCCAAAATTCAGAGACATTTTAAAACTGAGGAAGCTGTAAAAATGTATGGTTTAAGTCTTACAGAATCACAGATCTACACTGTACACGTGCAATCAATTAGACTACTGATTTGTTGAACTCTTTCAAGTTTTAATAGCAACAACAGTAGTTTGATAAGATTTTACAGATTTTGGATACTAGCCCTTTGTCCAATATGTCATTTGCAAATATGTTCTCCCATTCCTTAGGTTACCTTTTAGTTTTGTTCGTTATTTCCTTCTCTGTGTGGAAACTTTTTATAGTAATGAAGTCCCAATAGTTCATTTTTCCTTTTGTTTCCATTACCTCCGGAGATGTATCTAGTGAGAAGTTGCTATCTTTGAGGTCAAAGAGGTTGCTCCCTATATTCTCTTCTAGGATTTTGAAGGTTTCCTGTCTCACATTTAGGTCTTTCATCCATTTTGAATTTGTGTGTGTGTGTGTGTGTGTGTGGCGTAAGAAAGTGGTCCAGTTTCATTCTTCTGAATATCTATGTCCAGTTTTCTCAACACCATTTGTTGAAAAGACTGTCTTTTTAACACTGGATACTCTTTCCTGCTTTATTGAAGAAGAGTCGATCATATGGTTGTGGGTCCATTTCTGGGTTTTCTATTCTGTTCCATTGATCTGTGTCTATTTTTGTGCCAGTACCATATGTCTTGATGATTACAACTTTGTAATACAGCTTGAAGTCTGGAATTGTGATGCTTCCTGCTTTGCTTTTATTTTTCAATATTACCTTGGCTATTTAGGGTCTTTTCTGGTACCTCTGTGAAAAATGCTGGTGTTATCTTAATAAGGATTGCATTGACGTGTAGATTGCTTTGGGTACAATACACATTTTAACAATGTTTGTTCTTTCAAGTCATGAGTATGGGATGTTTTTCCATTAGTTTGTGTCAGGAAAACTGAACCTCAACATTCAGAAGAATGAAACTGGACCACTTTCTACACCATACACACAAAATAATTCAAAATGTATGACAGGCCTAAACGTGAGACAGAAAACCACCAATTTCCTAAAGGACAACACAGGCAGCAACCTTTTGACCTCGACTTTAGCAACTTTTTACTAGACATGTAGCTGAAGACAAGGTAAAAAAGCAAACATGAACTATTGGGATTCCATCAAGATAAAAAGCTTTTCTGCACCGCGAAGGAAACAATCAACGAAACAGAAATGCAACCTATGGAATGGGAGGAGATATTTGCGAATGACATATTGGATAAAGAGCTAGCATCCAAAATCTATAAAGAACTTATCAAATTCAACACCCAAAAAATAAATGACCCAGTTAAGACATGGGCAGAAGACATTCTGCAAATTCTGCATTCTTTTCCAAAGAAGGCATCCAAATAGCTAACAGACACATGGGGGAAAAATCCTCAATATCACTCATCCTCAGGGAAATACAAATCAAAACAAGATACCACCTCACACCTGTCAGAATGGCTAAAATGAACAACTCAGGAAACAACAGATGTTGGTAAGCATGTAGAGAGAGGGGAACACTTTTACACTGTTGGTGGGAGTGCAAACTGGTGCAGATACTCTGGCAAACAGCCTGAAGGTTCTTCAGAAAGTTAACAATAGAGCTACCCTAGGATCCAGCAATGGTGCTACTAGGTATTTATCCAAAGGATACAAAAACACTGATTCGAAGGGCCATATGCACCCCAATGTTTACAGCAGTGCTATCAACAATAGCCAAACTATGGAGAGGGCCAAAATGTCCATTGACTGATGAGTGAATAAAGAATGTGGTGTGTGTGTGTGTGTGTGTGTGTGCGCGCGCGTGTGTGTGTGTAACCCAGTTATATGAGAAATTCTGTGTCACATTAAGTTTTATTTACAAACGCAGACAGCGTTGCCTAAGTCTTTTCTGCACAGTTTTCTGAATCCTGGTCTAGATTATCCAAATGAAGTTATAAGAGAGAAAGGGACTCTTAGACACAGACTTAAAATCCATAATGTTTATGAAATTGGCCAAAATTAATTCAAAGACATTGCTTTTCTTTTTTACTTGTGCTCTTATTGAAATCCCAATAATATTTCAATATGCATAAGATGGAAAAATTACTTCGCATTTTTATTTTTATTTTACAAATAAAGATCCTTAGCTCATTAGATATGGAAATTTACTTAGGACCACAGAGCTATAAATGATTGGTCTATATTTTAAATAAGATTGTATGACTCCACTATGGGTGGTTAATGATGCTAAATAATTAAAATCACTGGGCATAGTCCCAATCTATCTCAACAGGACATTTTCAGGAGTGAAATGGAGACACTGGACTTCACTTCAAAACATATATCTTCATTTAAATCCAAATTGTTATTAAACTTAAGCTATTCATGCTAAAATATTCATTTGATAAAATTACTTGAGAAGAAGAAGTTCATTTTCCCATCCCAAAGCTAGATGGAAAAGAAAAAGATAATCTTTTTATGTTTGGTAAGTGTCTTTAGGATTTTAGGACTTAAGAAAGCTCAAATATTAGGATACTTTTACTGATATAACTTGAAATGTACAAAGTATTTCTTTCTCTAGAAATATATTCATCATTGCGTATGAAATAATTGAATTTACTGACAATTATTAAAAAGGGAGAAGCAACATCCAACAAGTAAGGGTACATAGTTCCTTTAGTTACTCCATAAAGCAAATTTAATTTATGTACATGGAACAAGCTTGATTGGTTTTGAGTTCGACTTCTCTTACAGTTCTAATATGTTATTAAATATTTACCAGCTTTAAAAATAATTATTATTGCCTACCTTGCTTTAGGCTAGCATAATTAACACCTGCATTTTATTTCCCTTTAAATTGTACTTATTAAACATTATTTGATGATACTTATTTGGCCTATGCGTTTAAAACTGTGCTATGTGTTAACTTAATTAAATAGGAGTTCAAGAAGTCAGTAGTTTTATTATCTCAAAGGATAACCTGTTCAATAGGATTTATAAGGAGTGCATAGCAAGGCAAGGATGAGGGCACATCACTAAATGCTTTAGGCATAAAGATACTTGTAATACTAAAAATAAAATAACTTCAAGTTTGATATTATTCCTAGCGATGTTCTGTTCTGACTACTAAATTGATTACTGAATACTTTTTTTTAAATTTTTTAATGTTTTTTATTTATTTTTAAGACAGAGAGACAGAGCATGAGTGGGGAGGGGCAGAGAGAGAGGGAGACACAGAATCTGAAGCAGGCTCCAGGCTCCAAGCTGTCAGCACAGAGCCCGACGTGGGGTTCGAACTCACCACCTGTGAGATCATGACCCGAGCCGAAGTTGGACACTTAACCAACTGAGCCACCCAGCTGCCCCAATTATTGAATACTTTTAAAATAGTTTGCCAAATAGTCATTTAGGCTATACTAGTATACAATCAGTAAAATAAAACAATTTCCTTATGATGTCATGTCAGCGTCAGACGGGTCCCATTAATAGAAAAATTTCCTAATTTTGAGCTGCATTTGTCTTCCAATCTTTTTTTGTACTTGTTTCCATGTTATCATATGTAGATCTGATAAAATATTTACTCTTCGTATTTTTAAATACTGTTGCAATAATCCCTTAAATCTTGGTTTCTTCTCATTTATTTAAAGGTTATTTAGCTGTTCCTCACTTAGCAAATAAATTTCCTTTAGAAACACTCTAGTTCTTTGAATTAACCTTTTAAAATGAATGACCTCTACCCAACTGACCACATCATTCTCATTACTGCCAAAGTAGCAGAAATTATTTCTCATTTCCCTCAGAAACTGACAGAAATTGATCACCTTTCCAACTTTTTAGTTTTCCTTTCATGACCTTTAAAATAAATCATTGGTATTAAAGGTATGGGGCTTTTTTGTTTTGTTTTGTATTGTTTTTTAAAGGACATGTTCAACAATAATTTCTCAATGTGAATGGTATCCCCAATTTCTGTTAATTTACAAAAATTATGGTGCCTGCTCTAGCATAAGACCTATGGAAAATAATGCTACCAATTATGTATTTGACAGACTAAAGCACTGGGATTTCTTGACAACAGACAGCCGTGAAACTCAAGCTACTGTGAGGGGCAACATTGATGCTGTGTATTTGCTGTGACATGAAAAGACCAGAAAGGAAGTCAGTGAACCAGCAGGGGGATAGATGTCATTTGGCTTCAGGAGACGTTGATGAAGATTTTGGCCCCTACTATGAGTAAAATGGAAAAAATATCCAAAGATTTCAAACAAGTGAATAACTTATTTTTATTTTCAAAGGATGAATCTGGAACTTAAGAGTGTCCAGGCTTGGAAGCCAGAGACCAGTTACAAATTTATTACAATAATCCAGGTAACAGAATATTGTCTCTTGGACGAGAGTGGAAGCAGTGAAAGAAACACAAGATAGCTTTCAATATTTGAAAGGAAAGAATTTGTAGAGCATACAAAAAGTTTTTTAAAGAAGATTAGCTAAAAAAAAAATGGATTGAGAAACGGGGTAATAGCTATAATATGGAACCAATGTGTTTTGTTCTGTATTGTTTGCTTAAAATGAGTTCTAGTGTACCATGGATATGTACAGATGATGGTGATCACTGGAGAGGATGATGATAATGATGTAAAGGAGAAACCAAACAATTGTTGTGTGATGACCTTGAAAAAGATATTAAGAGCCTACTAGATGCTGGGAACTGGTCTAGACAGTGAAGCCATAACAATGCAAATACAAAACTCCCACTACCCTAGAGCCCACACTTTAATGGAATGGTAAACTGAAGACAAGTTTCAATAAAAATAAACAACTCCACATTCTAAATATACATTATCATGATTTAAAAGCTATAAACCTGGAGAGGGGATAATTCGAAATGGTATATACATTTGCTAATTATATCAGGTAATCAGGAAGGGCATCACTGCTTAAGTAGAAGAGGAGACAGGATCCAGTGGACAAATGGGGGTAACTTTAGATAAGATATGGGTAGTCCAAGCACTGAAATAGGGGGAAAAAAAGAAAAAAAAAGAAAGGTAAACATACAAGTATGCTAGTAGCTCTGATGGTGAGAGTATATACAAATCTTCTTCTAATTGTTTCTGTTACTTCAATGAAGTACAAGTCAGCATGAAAAAGAGTTTAAGAAGGAAAGTCCTTGTAAGTGGAGAGGGATGAAATCCATCAAGAGTGGGTTAAGCATTGGAAAGAAAATCTGAGGCCGAACTAACAGAACAAATTTGTTCTTTTTCAAAATTGTTCTGTCTATTCTAGACCTTGAATTACATGTGAATTTTATTTATTTACTTATTTAGTTTTGATTTTTTAATGTTTATTTATTTTTGAGAGAGAGAGAGAGACAGATTGTACATGGGGGAGGGGCAGAGAGGAGGACACAGAATCCGAAGCAGATTGAAAGCTCTGAACTGTCAGCACAGAGCTTGAAGCGGGGCTCAAACTCATGAGCCATGAGATCATGACCTGAGCTGAAGTCAGATGCTTAACTGAGACACCCAGCTGCCCCTACATGTAAATTTTAAAAACACCATTCAATTTTTACACACACACACACGGCTGTGACTTTTGAATGGTGTTATATTGAACCTACAGTTTACTTTGAGAATTAACTTCATATTCTCTTCCAATTCATTCACATGGAGTGTCTTTCCATTTATTTAAACTTTTATGGTTTTTTCATCTTTGTAGTTTTTCTTGTACAATTCTTGCTCTTTATTAAATTTATACCTATTTTACTCTTTTTGATGCTGTTGTGAAAACAATTTTTAAATATTTATTATTTAACAGATTATTCTGTGCTAATATAAAAGACAAATCTGATTTTTTTTTCATTTATTGACCTTATCTCTTGATCTTATAGAACTCACAAGTTTTATACTATCCTTCGAATTTTCTGTATACATGCCCATGTCCTCTGTCAGTAAGAGGAATTTTACTTTTCCCCTGCAATCTGCATGGGCTTTCTTTTTATTGTGTTATCGCATAGGACAGGGACATCAGGATAAAACTGAAGTGGAGAGATTGAGTATCCTAGCTTTTCCTCTTGTCTTAGTGAGAAAGCATTCAATAATCACCATCAAGCACGGTCTTATGTGCTGAATTTTGCTGATACCATTTATCAGGTAAAAAAAAAAAAAAGTTTCTTTGTGGCGCCTGGGTGGCTCAGTCAGTTAAGCATCAGACTTTGGCTCAGGTCATGATCTCATGGTCCATGGGTCCAACTTTGGCTCAGGTCATGATCTCATGTTTCATGGATCCGACTTTGGCTCAGGTCATGATCTCATGGTTCATGGGTTCAAGCCCCTCCTCAGGCTCTGTGCTGACAGCTCAGGGCCTGGAGACGTCTTTGGATTCTGTGTCTCCCTCTCTCTCTGCCTCTCGCCCACTCGTGCTCTGTCTCTCTCTGTCTCTCATAAATAAATAAATGTTTAAAAAAATTTTGTTTCCTCATCTTCATTGTTTGCTAAGAGGCTTCCTAAAGAACAAGTGTTGAATGTTTGCCAAGTGCTGTTCTTCAACTTGAAGATGAGTCTGTTTTTTTGTAACATGGATAAAGTTATATGTATTATGGTGATATGGTTATTTACATTTCTTGATTTTCAACTTATACACGAACTATGCAAATAATGATTTGAGTAAACTCCTCGTGGTCACGATGTGTAGCACTACATTTTATATTTTAAAATATTCTTAAAGAGTTTTGTGTCTATGTTGATTAAGAATATTGGTCAGTAGTTTAGTTTCCTTGTGAAGTCTGGTTTTAGGGTCAGTGTAATCTTTTTTTTTTTAAGGTTATTTATTTATTTTGAGAAAGAGAGTGAACTTGGGGGAGGGACAGAGAGACAAGGAGAGAGAGAATCCCAAGCAGGCTCCACACTGTCAGCATGGAGCATGACATGAGGCTTGATCTCAGGAACTGTGATATCATGACCTGAGCCAAAATCGAGAGTCAGATGCTTAACTGACTGAGCCACCCAGATGCCCCAATGTCAGTGTATTGTTTTTAATTTAAATTTAATTTAAATTTTAGTTAACATGCCATGCAACATTGGTTTCAGGAGTAGAATTCAGTGACTCATCCCTTACATACAACACCCAGTACTCATCACAAGTGCCTCCTTAGTACCCATTACCCATCTAGCCCATCCCCTACCCACCTCCCTCTATCAACCCATAGTTTGTTCTTTATCATCAAGGGTCTCTGGTGGTTTGTTTCCTTCTCTTATCTCCCTGCTTCCCATATGTTCATCTGTTTTGTTTCTTAAATTCTACATATAAGCAAAATCACATGGTATTTGTCTTTCTCTGATTGACTTATTTCCTTTAGTATAATACATTCTAATTCCATCCATGTCATTGCAAATGGCAAGATGTCATTCTTTTTAATGGCTGAGTAATATCCCATTGTATATATAATCCATATCCCCTTTATCCATTTACCACTGGATGGACATTTGGGATCTCTCCATAGTTTGACTATTATTGATAGTGCTGCTATAAACATTGGGATGCATGTACACCTTTGAATCTGTATTTTTGTATCCTTTGGGTAAATACTTAATAGTGCAGTTTCTGTGCTGTAGGGTAGTTCTATTTTTAGTTTCTTGAGGAACCCCCATACTGTTGTCCAGTGTGGTGGTATGAGTTTGCATTCTCATCAACAGTGCAAGAGGGTTCCCCTTTACATCCTCACTAACACCTGTTGTTTCTTGTTTTTTTTTAATTTTAGCCATTCTGACAGTGTTTTTTTTAATGCTTAATTTTGAGAGAGAATAAGAGAGAGTAATGGGGGGGCAGAGAGAAAGGGAGATAGGATCTGAAGCAGGTCTGTGCTGAGAGCAGAGAGTCCAATGTGGGGTTTGAACTCACAAACCATGAGATCATAACCTAAGCTAAAGTCGGATGCTTAGCTGATTGAGCCACACAGGTACCCCACTCATCATGTTTTTGATTTGTATTTTCCTGATGATGAGTGATGTTGAGCATCTTTTCATGTATCTGTTAGCCATCTGGATGTCTTCTTCGAAAAGTATTGATTCATGTCTTCTCTCCATTTCTTAACTGGATTATTTTTGGGGAGTGGTGTTGAGTCTGATAAAGTTTTAGATTTTGGATACTAACCCTTTATCAGATATGCCATTTGCAAATATCTTCTCCCATTCCATAGGTTGTCTTTTATTTTATTTTTATTTTTTTATTGATTCCTTCACTATGTAGACTTTTTTCTTGAAGTCTCAATAGTTCGTTTGCTTTGTTTTCCGTTGTCTTCAGCTACATGTCTAGTAAGAAGTTGTGATGGCTGAGATCAAAGAAGTTGTTGCCTGTTTTCTCCTGTAGGATTTTGAAGGTTTCCTGCCTCACATTTGGGTCTTTCATCTATTTTGAGTTTATTTTTTTGTATTGTGCAAGAAATTGATCCAGTTTCATCTTTCTGCATGTTGTCATTCAGTTTTCCCAACCCCATTTGTTGAAGATACTATCTTTTTTCCATTGTATATTTTCCCTGTTTGTAGAAGATTAGCAGACCATACAGTTGTGGGTCCATTTCTGGGTTTTCTATTCTGTTTCACTAATCTCTATGTCTGTTTTAGTGACATTACCATATGTCTTAATGATTATAGCTTTGTAATATAGCTTGAAATCTGGAATTGTGATACCTCCAGTTTTCTTTTTCGTTTTCAGTATTGCTTTGGCTATTCGAGGTTTTTTGTGATGCCATGCTAAATTTAGGATAACTTGTTATAGCCCTGTGAAAAAAGCTGGTGATATTTTGAATAGAATTACATTAAATGTGTGGATTCCTTTGGGTAGTACCGACATTTTAACAATGTTTGTTCTTCCAATCCCTGAGCATGGAATGCTTTTCCATTTCTTTATGCAATCTTCATTTTCTTTCATAAGTATTCTGTATTTTTCAGAGTATCGATTTTGACCTCTTTAGTAAGGTTTATTCCTAGGTGCCTTATTGTTTTTGGTACAATTGCATATGGAATCAATTCCTTGATTTTTTTTTTCTACTGCTTCACTGTTGGTGTACAGAAATGCAGCAGATTTCTGTACTTTGATTTTATATCCTGTGACTCTGCTGAATTCACGAATTAGTTTTAGCAATTTTTGGGTGGAATATTTCAGGTTTTCTACATAGAATATCACATCATCTGCAAATAGTGAAAGTTTGACTTCTTCCTCGCCTATTCAGATGCCTTTTATTTCTTTTTGTTGGCTGATTCCTAAAGCTTAGACTTCTAGTACTATGTTGAATAGTAATGGTGATAATGGACATCTTTGTCTTGTTCTTGACCATAGGGGAAAGGCTCTCAATATTTCCCACTTGAGGATGGTATTAACTTTGCATTTTTTGTATATGCCTTTATGATGTTGAGGTATGTTTAATCTATCCCTACTTTGTTGAGGATTTTATCAAGAATAAATGCTATATTTTGTCAAATGCTTTTCCTGCAATTATTGAGGATCATATGGTTCTTATCCTTTTTTTTTTTATTGTGGTGTATCACATTGATTGATTTGTGGATATTGAACCAGCCCTGCAGCCCAGGAATACATCCTGCTTGATCATGGTGGATAATTCTTGTAATGTACTGTTGGATTTGATTTGTTAATATCTTATTAAGAATTTTTGCATCCATGTTCATCAGGGATATTGGCCTGTGATTCTTTTTAGTGGGGGTCTTTGTCTGCTTTTGGAATCAAGGTAATGCTAGCTTTGTAAAATGAGTTTAGAAGTTTTCCTTCCATTTCTATTTTTTTTTTTTTTTTGGAACAGTTTAAGAATAGGTATTAACTCTTCTTTAAATGTTTGGTAGAATTCCCCTGGGAAGCCATCACTAAGCCCCGCCCACTGTGCCCTCAGACACATCTCCACTGGGCAAGTCTGCCTGAAAACCAAAGCAGCAGGTACGTCCACCAGAAGACCTGCACAAATCTCTTCTAGGAGCTTAGTCTACTGACCATAGACTGGTGCAAAGTTTCAGCTCCAGAGGGAACTGGATCTAGCTTCATTTGGTTGTGTGTGTGTGTATGTGTGTGTGTGTGTGTATTTATTTTATTTTATTATATTTATTTATTTATTTATTTATTTATTTATTGCTGTCATTGCTTCTGTTTTTGTTTTGGTGTCGTTTTTCTTTTCTTTTGTTTCTTGGATACAGAAAGAGCAACATTTTTTGTTTTATTTTATTTTTAATTTAACTTTACTATTTTTTATTTTTTTAATTTTTTCCCATCTCTTCTTTTTTTTCCCTCTGTCAAACTTCTCTTAACATGCATACCCCTAAGATCTAGTTTCCTTTATTTTATTTCTTTCTTAATTTTTAAAATTTTTATTTCATTTTATTATTATTGTTGTTGTTGTTTCTCCCTTCAAACTGACAAGATGGAGGAATGACCTTAAAAGAAAGAACAAAAAAAAGTGATGGCTGAGGATTTAATCAATGCAGATATAAGTAAGATGTCCAAGTTAGAATTTAAAACAATGATTATAAAGATACTAACTGGTTTTGAAAAAAGCAAAGAAGGCACCAAAGAATCCCTTTCTTCAGAGATAAAAAACTAAAATCTAGGTAGGCAAAAATTGGAAATTCTATAACCAAGATGCAAACCCAATGGAGGCCATAAAAACAAGGATGGATGACAAGTGAATTAGCGATATAGAAGATAAAATAATGGGGAATAATGAAGCAGAAGAGAATAGAGATCACAAAGGCAGACTTAGGGAACTCAGTGATTTATTAAAGCATAATAACATCTGTATCATAGGAATTGCAGGAGACAAAAGGAAAGAAAAAGGGGCATAAAGTTTATGTGAGCAAATTATAGCTGAAAACTTCCCTAATCTGAGGAAGGACACAGACATCAAAATCTAAGAAGCACAGAGAACTCCTGATAAATTAAAAAAAAGCCACCCATTGCCAAAACATATCGGAGTCAAATTCACAAAATGCACAGAAAGGAAAGAATCCTCAAAGCAGCAAGGAAAAACAAAACAAAACAAAGTAAAACAAAAAAACCTTTAACCTGCAAGGAAAGACACATCACATTCAGAGCAGATCTGTCCATAGATACTTGGCAGGCTAGAGAGGAGTGGGAGGATATACTCAACATGCTGAATCAGAAAAAATATGCAGCCAAGAATACTCTATCCAGCAAGGCTGTCATTCAAAATGGAGAAATAAAGAGTTTCCCAAATAAACAAAAACTAAAGGACTTTGTGACCACTAAACAAGCCCTATAAGAAATTTTTAAGGGGGACTCTTTGAGTGGAGTGAAAAAAAAGAAAATAGACCAAAATCAATAAGAAATGACCAGAAAGTATCACCAACTCTACAGATAACACAATGACACTAAATTCATATCTTTGAATAATTACTCTAAATGTAAATGGACTAAATGATCCAATAGAGACATTGGGTATCAAAATAGATTAAAAAACAAGATCCATGTATATGATGCCTCCAAGAGACTCATTTTAGACTTAAAGACACCTGTGGGTTGAAAGTGAAGTGAGAGAAAACCATCTATCACGCTACTGGATGTTAAAGAAAGCCAGAGTAACCATACTTGTATCAGACAAAATAGATTTTAACACAAAGACTATAGCAAGAGATAAAGGAGGAGACACTTGATCATAAGAAAGGGTCTATCCATCAAGAAATTCTAACAATTATAAATATTTATTGCCCTCACTTAGGAGCACACCCCCCAAAATCAATTAATAACAAACATAAACTCATTGATAAATAATACAATATTAGTAGAGATTTTAACACCCCATTCATTAATAGCAATGGACAGATCATCTAAGCAGAAAATCAACAAGGAAACAACGGTTTTGAATGGCACACTGGACCAGATGGACTTGACAGATATATTCAGAACATTTCATCCTAAAGCAGCAGAATACACATTCTTCTCCAGTGCACATGGAACATTCTCCAGAATAGATCACATACTGGGTCACAAATCAGGCCTTAATAAGTACAAAGATTGTGATCATACCATGCATATTTTCAGATCACAATGCTATGAAACTTGAAATCAACCTCAAGAAAAAAATTTGGAAAGTCCTCCAATACACAGAGGTTAAAGAATATCCTACTAAAGAATGAATGGGATGAATGGGTTAAACAGGAAATTAAAGAAGAAATTAAAAAATGCCTAGAAGCAAATGAAAATGAAAAAAAAAAAAAAAACTACTGTCCAGGGGCACCTGGGTGCCTCAGTCAATTTGGTGTCTGACTCTTGAATCTTGGCTCAGGTCATGATCTCAAAGTTCCTCAGATGGAGCCCCATACGGAGCTCTGTGGTGGCAGCATGGAGTCTGCTTGAGATTTTCTTTCTCCCTGTCTGTATATCCCTCCCCCACTCATTCTCTCTCTCTGTCTCTCTCTGTCTCTCTCTCTTTCTCTCTCTCTCTCTGTCTCTCCCTTCTCTCAAAATAAATAAATGAACAACAAAAAAGATAGTCCAAAATCTTTGAGATTCAACAAAGACAGTCTTAAGAGGGAAGTATATTGCAATTCAGAACTATTTCAAGAAACAAGAAAGGTTCCAAATATACAACCTAAACTTACACCTAAAGGAGCTAGAAAAGAAACAGCAAATAAAGCCAGGGTCAGTGTAATCCTGACAACAGAATGATTTGCAAGGTTTTACTCATATTCCATTTTCTGACCACTTTGTATAAAATTTTATTTTTTTCTTCTTTAAAAAATTTGGAGAATTATTCGTGAATCCATCTGCAAATGAAGTTTTTGTTGTTGCACTTGTTGTTATTGAGAAGATTTAATGAAGATTTCAATTTCATAGATACAGGGAAACACATTACCTATTTATTCTCAAAGGAAATATGATAGTTTCTATTGCTCAAATTTTTTTTTCCATTTTTTTAATTTAAAACACTTATTGGCATAAAATTGTTCATAATATACTTCTTGTCATTTTGCAATGTGTAGGAAATGATGTGTCTTATATCCTTCTGAATATTGGTAACTTTTCTCTATTTTTTTTGTTTAAAATTATTGATGCCTGCTAGTATTTCTTTCTATATGTTTTATTTTAAATATCTTCTTTTTTTCTTAAGGTAGAAACTAAAGCACTTGATACATTTATTATTTTCTGATAAAACCATTTAATGTTATAATTTTCCCCTTACAAACACCCTGCTCTAGCTCCATTCCAGAAATTGTATACATTTAATTTTTAAAAAAATGTTTATTTACTTTTTGAGAGAGAGAAACAGAGTGTGAGCAGGGGAGGGGCAGATAGAGAGAGAGGGAGACACAGAATCTGAAGCATGCTCCAGGTTCTACACTATCAGCACAGAGCCTGATGCAGGGCTCTAACCCATGAACCATGAGATCATCACCTAAGCTGATCCACCAACTGAGCCACCCAGACGCCCCTATTTTTTTTTAATTCAATTCAAAACATGTTTAATTTTCTTGCAATTTATTCTTTGATAGCTATATTATTTAGAAGTATTTTGTTGATTCCCCAGATATATTCCTTAAAATCTCAAATTTGTATCTATCTCCTTCTGAGAATATACTTTTTAATAATTTGAATTTTAAAAAAATTACTAGGAATTATTTTATGGCCCATAATATGGTTTATCTTGTTTAACTTTTTTGCGTTTTTATAGCAAAACGTGTATTCTCTTGTTCTTAGGGGAAATGTTGAATAAAAGTCCATGAGGTTAACTAGGTTGATAGAGTTCAAGTTTTCCATATCCTTGCTCATCATCTGTCTACATTAAATATCAACTACTCAGTATAAGGTACTGAAATTTCCACCTCTAATTGTGCATCTATTTCCCCATTAAGTTCTAGCATTTTGCATCATACTATGATGTGTGAAATGCAGTTTTGTTAAGGATGCCTCATTCTACATCTTCATGTCAGTGAGTATAAAGCTGTCTTGTGCTGAAGGAGGTTAACAAGGTTTTCCATCAAAAAAATGTTTTTTCTTGTAAATATATTTTTCTCAACTATTATTCGTATTGTGATTATATTTACCCCATGTCAGTTAAGCATATGGCTTACTTTCTAAAAGGAAATAAGTCCCTTATTTATCCCAAAATTGTTATCAAAGTTTGTAAAGTATTAAAAAATTCTAGAATGTATTGACATGATGTTGTATAGTTTATATAACGAATGATACAATAATTTATGTAATGTTGAGTTTAAACATCCAACATAAGTGTGATAAAACTGCAAGCCAAGAAAAAGGAAGGCATGTCAACAACACCTGGAACCTTCGATAAGTACATGGGATTAGCCAACCAGACTGATAAACAGTGATTCCTTTCATCTTTCCAAAGCATTCCAAGCTTGTTGAGTACCATAGCATACTGATCATAGGATGATTCCTACCCTGCTGAAAACCAAATCAATGACATCTGAGAGCAGAGATCATTGCCTGTGCTGGGTGGAGGCAAGAATCTTAAATCCCTGGCTAGGATCCTTCAGTATGTGCTGTGCAGTTTTGACCACTTTCCTCTGGTTTCCTTATAGTTGCCGCTTAGCTAAAGGAAATAAAGAAGCGAAAGTTGTTGTCATAGTGAAACAGACTTTTGTTTTAAAATATGTATTGCTTTTCTACAAGGAAGCAAAATCCATATATGTCCAAATTTAAGTGGTAATTCCCACCAAGCAAACATTCCGGGCTCTGATGAAATAACAAGAACCAGATTTACTGTCAAACCTTAAACAACTAGGAAACCACATGCGTGCACCACACACGCAAAGGTTTTCAGGTTTTAAATAAGGAGCAAAGGATAATAATTTGTGGGAAGAAGGAAACACGTAGGATGAAGTCTGGTAGTGTACAGTCCACTACCTGGAAAGTTTCAGGATGTTATTATTGCAGGGAAACGTTCTCCATCAGAACCAGATCTCATGTGGAATGGAAGAGGTAAAGACTGAAGATCATAAAGTTCAAAAAGGTTAAAATCCGTGGGGTATGCTACTGGAAAAGTGGAAGCTGTAGGGAGAGGGAGGGAGAGAGGGAGAGAGAGAAGGGGAGGGAGAGTGGGCATAAGAGCACTCTTAAGAGATTCCCTTGTGTCCTTAGTAATGGACTCAGGTTCAGTGGCAAGACAAAGGAAGGAGCCTAAGTTAGATTCCAAATTCTTTTTAGTTACTTCGTGGAAGAGGATATAATTCATCAGAGAAAAAAAATTCTGGAAGAAGAAAGTCTAGGAAAGGAGGATGAGTTAAAGTGTAGCTAACTATCTGAAAATCATATGGAATATGTAGTTTAAAGAACCCAGGAAAGAGATCTGAACTAGCAAACATGGTCATGAAACTTTGGAAGTACATAAGAATTTCAAGGGGCATTAAGTTAGGGTAAGAAAAAGAAAAAAAAATTAAAAAGACAAGAAAAATGTCCAAGAATGGAATGCTCTGATTACATCTGTAAAGCAAACACCGACCTGAAATGTTTTAAAAATTAGTTCATTATTTACAGAATGTTAATATTTAAGGAGAAAAATATACAGCTTTCCTTTTATTTTATGATGTCTCACATCTTTATTCATTCACACATGATACCATTTTCTGAAATGGAGTTTTCCCCAAAACAATATATGTTCATCTTGAATACGTCTATAAAGTTTGGCAATGTAAATTTATGAGAAATGGCCCTGAATTAAGCTGGCCATTCAGTATTTTTTCCTAAGCTCACTGATGTGCATTAGTGAATTTCCCTTACTGAATCTTGTTTGCAAATTTCATTTTACAAAATTGTTTTCACATATGCTTAAGAATTGCCAATGGTATGACTTTGTATATGCCACTCTCCTGCTCACAGACACAGCTAGAGCATAATTATAACCTATTAAGTTCTCATTTTTAACATGTGTCAAACACTGGTAAACAGCAAGCCTGGAGTGAGGCAGTGGGATGCTGGCTTTTCATAAAAGACTCTGCCTTCAAAAGTAAAACATATGAGACTGTATTTTAGGATAGAACATTGTCTGTCCATTGTAGGGCAATGCTACTTTGCTTTTGAGATTTTCAAACAGAAAGATAGAGCAAGATGGCAGTACAGGGATTTCTAGTGCCTGTCCTCTTCCAGAAACGTTAATTTGAACAATCATCTGCACGTGAAAATACCTTCACAGGATCTAAGAATTCCAGATGAAGGATTGTAGTACCTGAGTGAAGCACAGAAAGAAGAAAAGATGCATTAAGGAGGGTAGACAATACTCACATTACCCTGTCACCCTGTGTCCAAACTAAGGCAGCCTAGGACAGAGAGAAAGAGAGACACTAGACCTCAGGGAGGAAGACAGTAAAATGGGACTCTGACATCACCATTGACCCCAGGATGAGGGCCACTTCAACTTAAGTAGCTCTTGTAGGGCTCCCATGAAACCAGGTGCCCAGGTGTCTACTGACTCCCGCAGCCCCAGGCAGCTCCTGGGATGCCAGGCTCCTGGTATTCTAAAGAAGTCAACTCTGGTGGCACCAGACTCCTGGCTCACCCCGGCACAGGCCAGTTCTCATGGCTTACGTGTCTCCTGTGGCCCCAGGCTCCTGGCAGATTGCTGCAAACCCAAGGTCCCAGCCAGGCCCGGTACCAGTCTCACTATAGCTAAACTAGGCTCGTGATCCAACCCAGCCTCAAGCTGACTATGGTAGTCCCTGGCTCCTGGTACTCGAACGCCTGGGCAGCCTCGAGAGCCCCAACCTACAGGCTGTTTCCTTCAGTCCAAGGCTCCCTACCCACCCCACTGCCAGATCCATAACTTCAGGCTGACCTCTGAGGCTCTGGGTTACAGGCCAACTGCCGTAGCCCCACGTGATAAGATCAGTTCAGTGCCAGGCAGTCCCTGTGGCCCCAGTCTCTATGCCATCTCCTGGAAATCCAGGCTCTAGCCCTTCCCAGTACTAGACCATCCCTCCCAAACCCAGACCCAAAGCCCATGCAAATTATGCATTTTATAGCTTTTTGCCACTCATCTAATTTACAATGTGCTTATGTTTATGAATTTTTTAATGTAGAGAGAAAAGTGACTACTCATTGATATCCAAATGAAATAAGAAAACTGGCTATATTTATTGTTTTTTCCATTTCAGTTTATTAGAAAAACTCATATTTAATTAATTTTTTTGTTGTTTAATACTGTGGTTAAGTTTCATGTCTTGACTTCACATCCTAAAACCCCAGATTCCTCAAGACATTTTATACCCTGGGATTGTTTTGGATTAAAGTCTCAACATATTTGTAGTGGGTTGAATGGTGGCCGCCTAAAAGACATATTCATCCTGGAGACAATGACTATGACCTTATTTGGATAAAGGCTTTTTGTAGATATAATTAAAGACCTTGAGATGAATATATCCTGCATTATCCTCGGGGGTGCTATATGCAATGAAAAGCATTCTCGTAACATCGTAACAGACGGGAAGATGGAAAGACCCAGACACATGGAAAAAGACCATGTGAAGGTGGAGGCAGAAATTGGAGTTATGCAGCCACAAGCCAAGGAACTTCTGGAACCACCAGAGCCTATAAGGGGCAAGAAAAAATTCTCCCTTAGAGCTTTTGGAGGAAACAATGTCCTGCTAATTGATATCAAGTTACTGGCCTCCAGAATTATGAGGAGAACTTTTCTGTTATTTTAGAGTTTTTTTTAATCTTTATTTATTTTGAAAGGGAGAGTGGGGGAGGGTCAGAGAGTGAGGGGGGAGAGAGAATCCCAAGCAGGCTCCACGTTGTCAAAACAGAGCCTGACATAAGGCTCAATTTAATGAATCTTGAGATCATGACCTGAGCCAAAATCAAGAGTTGGACGCTTAACCAACTGAACCACCCAGGCATCCCTCTGCTATTTTAAACCACGGGGTTTATTGAAATTATTACAGCAGTCATAGAAAACCAATATAGTAACAAAGAAAGTTTCATTCTGTTTGTCTTTCATACCTTGTCCTTGATTGAAAATTACCTCAAATTTTTACTTCTAGTGATGTTGGATTAGGAAATATAGAAGAATAAATCTTCTGAGATCAACTTGAAAAGAAAGGATGAATTATGGGACCAACATATCTTGAGAGAAGGAAATACAAAAAATTATTTCAACATTTTGGTTAGCTTGTCCCAGGGAACATGAGTGAACTAGAGCAAGAAGTAGCTAAGAGATTAAATCAATGAATAGAACTTCTGAGTTTGTCATATATAGAGACATAAAAATTGGAGTTTAGATATTACTAAGTGGAATGGATTCCTAGTAAACACCATATGTATTCAAATTTGACTCCAATGATACTAAGCTAAGGATAATTAGAAATAGTAAATCCTTCTGGGGAACTAGAGCCAAGATTCAAAATATCTCAATCGCTACAGTTAGATTGAAGTGATTAGGGATTGGTAAATTCCCTTGTCTCCTGCCTAAAACAATCATAAATGTTCTCTGGAGAAAGCATGTTCCTTGGTTAATTTTTTCCCCATTTTTCTATAGTTATTAATCAGTCAAAAATAATCACATATATGAGAATACAAGATAAACATAAGAGGAAAACAAAGAAAGAATAAAGACTAGAATTGAACTCAAAGTAAATTTTGATAATGAAGTTATCTGAGAAACTTAAAAAAAATTATAACTTATGTGTTATGGAGAAAAGGGGATTAAGAAAATTTGCAGAGGGACACTTGGGTGACTTAGTTGATTAGTCCCACTTTGGCTCAGGTCATGATCTCACAGTTCTTGCCTTCCAGCTCCCCTGAGCTCCACTTCACCCTCAGGCACTGTGCTTATGGCTCAGAGCCTGGAGCCTGCTTTGGATTCTGTGTCTTCCTCTCTCTCTGCTCCTCCCCCACGTACTCTCTGTCTCTCTTTGTCTCTCTCTGTCTCGAAAGAAAGAAAGAAAGAAAGAAAGAAAGAAAGAAAGAAAGAAAGAAAATCTACAGAAATAATAATAAGCAAAATTACATTCTAGAATTTAAAAACACAATGATCTAATTAAGAACATAATAAATATGTTTAATAATTGATTAACTCCTATTGAAGAGTGATTACATGAAATGGAATATAGGTCTGATTAAAATATCCAGAACAGTCAAAAATCTCTTTTATATTGAAATAACTCTTTGATGTATGAAGTCATGATAGTGTTGACCTTTGGTTTAAAGAGTAAAGGGAGTAATTGTGAAGGAAACTAGGAACTTCTGGAATGTTAGAAATGGTCTGTGTGGTTGCAATGCAGTTACTTTTTTTATAATTATTTTTATGCATCATTATTGAATGTACTATTATCTATAAGTGTGACAATTCAATTAGAAAACTAAAGAAAACTAATCTTAAAAATACTCTTTTTCTCCTTTTCTCTTTATTTTCATAGCACTATCCAAATTTCCCTGTGCTGTCTAGAAGCTACTCTAAATCTCATGCACCCTATCACAAACAGAATAGACTGTATCAGAATTAAAATAAGTTTTTACCTAACTCAGGATGGCTTCAAAGCACTTCAACAATCAAGTCCAATGAATTCAATTTGTTGTCATTCAAGCAAAGTGACTGGTTCATTTCATTGCTTATACTGCTAATCTTTTAATCAATCTTTCCTCTTAAAAAAACAAAAACAAAAACAAACAAAAATAAAAACAAGAACTGTGAAGCAAATGAAAGTTTACACTGTGAGTAAGCTGACAGGTAAGCCTGACACAGTTTTGTAGATACTGTCAGGAGACATGAGATCGCTGGGTCAGAAACAATATAGTTTATTACTCCCGACACAGCTGGTAGCATGCCATTCATGTCTGCATCCCTTTGTCCTGTTCCCAATTCCCATAGGACTTTTCCCCACAGAGAAGCTTAACTGGATTTTGTACAATAGGTTTGTATCACAAGCCAAGGAATCCCAAACTCAAAAAAACAAAACACCCTAATTTTGTAAGAGGGTAACTAGCAAACCTGCCCAACTCTTACCCTTAAAGGGATGTGCTATCTTTGTTATCTTAGTCAGAAAATGAATCTTCCTCTACCCTAGAAGGACACCCTACTTCTATTTTCCAAGGCTGTTTGTTATAAAAGTATCCTTGAAAAGATAGTCTGAAACAAATGTTCTTATATGATGTGTAGAAATATCATGGAAAAATATCTCCCAACAATAAATATACAGTATTTCTCCTCATCTATTTCCCCCCCTTTTGTCTCAGTCATTATGTGTTTGGGAATCAAGCTGACATAAAAAATTCTTTACAAGTAATAATTCAAAATATATTTTAAAGAGCATATCTTAATTGTTTATAAATATAACTCATGGACATAGGTTAATAATTATCAGATAAGTTACAGATCTCTAGTAAAAATCAATCCTTTGTATCTCCTAGGCCTGCTGCTTATCAAAAGCTTTAAAGTCATGTGGCAAGCTTTCTAATATCAATACATTCCCTTATATCTTAAAATTTATCGATAATTGTCAATTCAAAAATTTTAAGAAATAAACCATTGGCTGGTTGTTGGTGTGATGAAATATTTAATTTCTGAAACTTATTTTGTATAGGTAGGTAGGCCTCTTATTTCATGACAGTTATTTTATAAATAAGTTATGAGTTATTTTATAAATGAGTTATCGTATAAGGTTAGTTAATCCAATAGGTATCATCACAAAAAGCAAATAGTGTCAAGCCCTGTTCTAAATATATCTATGAACTCAGTTAATGATAAAAGTATTATTAATGTACATATATGGAAGTCGAGGCACAAAGAATATGTACAAGGTCACACAGCTTGTAAGTTGCAGATTTGAGTTTCAACCACAAGCAGTCTAGTTCCACAATTTGTGTCACATGTGCTGTGACATACCACATGTATGAAAACATTTGTCCTCTGCTGAGTTTTACTCTATTTTTAACTTTTCTTCTTCTTCTTTATTCTGCTGAAGTTAACACTTGCCTTCTATTTTCCAATTTGTTAATTTTATGTATGCCTACTCCTGTATTAATTCTCACATTATGTTCTAATAGGTTTATTTAAAGATCTTCTTAACAAGATCTTTTTTTCCCTTGTAGAGTTCCCATAGCTCTACCCCTTTCTGATTTTATCTGAACTCTTGACTCCCTGGTTGAGTGCAAATTTAACTTCATAGTACTTCCCATGACTACTCTGTTGGGCTGAATTTTATCCTCTTAACATGTCTACTTCTTCTTTTATAGTTTCCTCATTTTGTGGGAACACGCTGTCCATGCTCTCTCAAATTAAAAATTCCTCTAAGATTTTGAGCTATGGGTTGCTTTAAAAATATACCTTTGTGGAATATATTTCAAAGATACCTCGTGTGTCTTTTCTTGTGTGCCAAACCTCTGTTCCCTGATCTTTTATTTTTTCAATTTCTTGTTTTCATTTCCTAAAAATTAAAAGTATGCAAATATGTACCTTATTCTTCTCTACCAAATGTCTAACAATTAACTAAACAAAATTTCCCAAGACAACAGTGTAATTTGAAATATCTAGATGCTTTTCTGTTGTAGGATTTTGAATTTAGGTGCCAGAGAAAAATAGGAAATATTTTATTATGTGTTTTTATTTGGATTTTTACCCATCAATTGCTTCAGCATTTGTCTTGTGACATAGGCATCATGGAGTCATAGAGAAATGAGAAATTACTAATGCACTTCTGGTACTTCATAAGAGACATTAAACCACCAAGAAATGGAGCTATGTGAAGGTCAGAACAAACATCTTTCAATTTGATAATCTATTAATACTTACAGTGCTGGAAGAAACCATTAAATAAAGATATAAAAGTTTTTGAAAATGCCATTTGGTTTAGATGAGATTGCACTGACATATACTTTCAAATGATACATGGACTCTTCTTCGAGAAGTATTTATGAATGAGTTGTGAAATGTCATCATTTGCACACAAAGTTTTGTGCAATCTTTCAAGTATTCAACTTTTCCATTAAAATTAATTGGGATATCCAGACCCCACTTCCTGGCGTGGTAGTATTTGATGTGTTGTAGTTTTTACTCACCTCTTAGTTGAGAAAACAGATCAATCTATATATAAAGACTGTTCTTTGATTTATTTTTATTTTAGTTTCAAACTACAAAGTCAGCTTTGGTCTAGGGGCATAGCTTTTGAGAAATAGGCTTTTTGGGGGGGCACTTTAGAAAACGATGTGTGGGTAGTAGAGACATTAAATTTGAATTCTCTTGTAACCAATGACAATTAGAAAACATAAAATTTGAAATTCGCTGAATGCCATTGTCTGTTTTCATTGCAGAATCATCTTATCCTCAATAGTATATGAAAACAATACTTTTGCGTATCTTCCTTAGACCAAGGGCTTTATAAATATTAAGTCATTTAATCCACACAACAGCTCTTGTAAATACATATTAGGGTCACCAGTTAAAAATATTTACACAAGCACTGAAGTTCAGACAGGAGAAGTAACTTACCAGTTCAGAGTCCTCTTAAGTCAGGGAGGGAAAATTTAAAACCCCGTCTCTAAATCCAATCCCATGTCATTTTCACAACACCACATGTTAATAACAGAATGTGCTTCGGATGTCTTAAAAGACTTCATTTTTCAGTGTTTAGCACAATTCAGTGACATCGTATTCATTAAATACATGCTGACTGAATGTCTGTCTTAAAAAGTAAACAAGAGGTTTTAACTGACTTAACAATGTTCAGCACTTGTTATGTGCCAGGCAATGTTGTTATTTAATCCTTATTGTATTTAATTCTTATATCAACACTTAAAAGTTAGACTTAATCACTTTTTATTTTACATTTGCATAAAATGAAGACTGGAAATTTTAAATAGTTTAATTTGTTCCACGTATAAGTTCTATATATTGTGCTAAAACTCAGGTGTTCATTAGGAAAAAAGGATTCTGTTTTCTGCCCATATGAATCCTACAGTTGAATAAAGAAGGGCATTATTTTTAAAATCATATGAGTAAATTTAAAATGACACCTCTCTACAACCCTTGAAGCAAATGCTGACTGTGCTCTAAATGTCAGTAGGAAGGTTTTGTCCCATATATTCTGGTACTTCTGATAAACTGGTTCATGAGTTTCCTGGATCTTCCAACTTTCTTTTCTGGACCTTCCTTCTCCAGCAACGCCTCAAAATAGGCAATGCATGATTTTTACAAGAAATTTATCATTCCATAAAACTGCTTCCCTGATTAAAACCCATACATTCATGATGCCCAAATATTCCCTCAGCTTATTACTAACATAAAAGGAAAAAAAAACCTTACCTCTAACTGATATGATAATATCAGTCTCATTTCCAATCTCAATGTCAGTCTCCATGAGTTCTCCCTCAGGAACCTGACTGAGCTACACAGTTCTCTCATTCCCTATCCCCACACCACCCCTAAGGCCTCAAACATTTTCTGTCTCTGGTAGTTTGAATTTACTCTTCTCTTCCCTAGAATGTTTTCCTTGAGAATCTTCAAGTATATGGCTTCTTTCCATCTATCAGATCTCACCTGAGATCCTGACCTACATAGAGAAACACACCTTCACTCTCGTATCCAACGTTTGCCCGACCAACTTCTGTGTTAGTTTCACATTATATTTAATGTTCATTTCCTTTCACAGACTTATAACAATTTAGAGTCTTTTAATTTGATTATGAGACATTTCATCTTGTAAAGGAAAAAAAATATTCTGATACTTGTTAAAAATGGTAAGGGAGACTGTTCACAACTGTTATATAAGACTGGCCTTGAAGAAGGTTACTAACTTCCACATTACAAGCCATGAAGGGGAAAAAACAAAAAACAAAACAAACAAACAAAAAACTCTGGGTGGCCCTCTAGGCACTGATAGCATCCCCAGCCCTCTTATAGATAGTAAGAAAACAAGTACCCCAGTTCTACAAATGCAATAACTGAGTTCTGTCAATACCCTGAATGATCTTAGAAAAAGGCCTGTAGCCTCAGGTAAGAATTAACAACCAACCTGATACTTTGATGTCAGTCTTAGGAGATCTAAACAGAGAACTCCACTGAAGCTGTGGTCAGGCTTCTGACCTATCAAACTTGTGAGATAATAAATGGGTGTTTTTTGAACCCACTACGTTGCTGAAAATGTGTTAACAATGTGCAGCAGTAGAAAACTATTACAAACACAAAATCCTCCCATTTATTTTCTTTCACCTTTTTAGGTGAAATAATTCAAATCATTGCTGTAGAATTCAATGTAAAGCTAAATTCTTGCTTTCACATTGAAAACCTTGTTTCTTTACATTAAAGATAATTATAATTATTTCCTTTCATTTCCATCCTATTTCCTTGCAATATAAAGTGGATTTGACAGGTTGGGTGTTCAACTTTTTGCTGTCATTAAAAGGATTTTCCAGATGGAAAGTTAAATACTTTTGGGGGCACCTGGCTGGCTCAGTCAGTAGAGCATGTGACTCTTGATCTTAGGGTTGTGAGATTGAGCCCTGCATTGGGCATAGAGATTACTTTAAAAAAATTAAAAAAAGACTTTTTTGCTTTACCAGATAACTTTCTTTCAGGAAGATGTTATGTCGTTCAAGCCACGGCAAATTTCCAACCATCAGACTGACATACTTCAATACAATAAGTGTGAGTTCTGGACTCTATATGACATCTCTTATAGATGTTTGGTGTGAGTCAGACTCTCAAATCCAATCAACTTGAGGGTACTTAAAAGCAAGCAAACATTTACTCAACTTTCGACGTAGGAGTTTAACTTCATACTATGTCAAATTGAGTAAATTTAAAGTCATCTTGCCAATCTTCTTGGCCACTTATATGAGGCAATAGCTCCTCCTTGAAAAATGTGTCTTTCAAATAGCAGACGACTGTAAGATTTCAGAGGAAAGTGCCTACATCTTAGTCCGTTTTTTACCACCGTTTTTTACCATATGGATGTGTTAAAGAAAATCTAACTGAATTAATAAGTGAAATGATCAATTATTTTAAATAGTTGAATGTTTTTTTTAAGAATTAAATTTTTACTCTGCATTAACGGAAAAATCCCACAACATCGGTATCAGCAAATATATATTACTCAGTAACTATATCTTCACAGCATTTTGCTGGTCTCTTGGTTCTTATTAGCTTATGCACATGAACAGTCATTAAGTTCTAAATGTGTGTTTGAGGATTTTATTTTGGGGGAGTACAAAATTATTATTGTTAAATACATTTATTGTGCATTTGCAAAACGTACTTTTTTTAATAATATATTTTCATGTGTTCTAATATTGTTTTTAAAAACTTGGACAATATGTGAAATTTCATACGTGACATACAATAGAAATTATAAAATTCAGAGTGAGGCTTTCTGCTTGCTGCTATTTTGTATCGGGCACTAAATATAATGCTGAATTATTCTTTTGAAAAATTAAAATCAAAAGTATGTATTGAGAATCTTTTTTTTTTTATGTACTAGAAAGTGTTCTCTGAAAGGACCAAGGATACATTGATAATTACAGATCCTTTTGGAGTTACACAGAAAACTGGGCAGAGAGAGAGAGACAGAGACAGAGAAAGAGGCAGAGAGAGGAAACGTATATATTTGTGGATGGCTGTAAGGGCTATGCAGAAACTGAAAGGAAGGGATGTGGAGAGAGGAAGGTTGAAGCTTGTAATTTTCAATAGGGGTCAGACATGTCACTGATAAGGCGACATGTGAGTAAGGATTGAAGGATATGAGAAAGTGCACCGTGTGGACATCTGATGAAAAGCATTCCAAGCCAATGGCACGACAAAAGTAGCTATCTATCCTGTGACAGGTGAGCCAGGTAGAGACTGGCGGGGAATAGATCTAAGAGATAATAAATAGGAGCCAGATCCCATAGGCTACACGGGCCATTGAAACCTCATAGGAATTTTGCTATGCAGAGATGCAAGTTATTGAAAGTTTTCACAATAGAAATGAAGGCAAAGTTCAGAGGCACAGGTGTAGCTCATTTAGTGGATGAGATGATGGAAGGTTTTGGTCTTTTCTGATGCTTAAGTTTACTCAATAAAATAAAAAGAAAGAGAATTACCTAGGTCTGAGCATGGAAATTAAGTGTTGATGTTTGGAGGTAAGGTAATAGATTGACAGAATGAGCGATGACTTGCTTTAGATAAATTATCATTCAAGTGACACCACTTACGATGGTTGTATATTTTTCACAAGACAAATCAGTTTAGCGGTAAACTGACGGCAAACTTATGGAGGACTGAGATTTTTCCAGAGCATTACAATGAAATGAGCACCAAGTAAGTGAATCACTTTTTAATTTTAAAAAGTGGGGGCGCCTGGGTGGCGTAGTCGGTTAAGCGTCCGACTTCAGCCAGGTCACGATCTCGTGGTCCGTGAGTTCGAGCCCCGCGTCAGGCTCTGGGCTGATGGCTCAGAGCCTGGAGCCTGTTTCCGATTCTGTGTCTCCCCCTCTCTCTCTGCCCCTCCCCCGTTCATGCTCTGTCTCTCTCTGTCCCAAAAATAAATAAATGTTGAAAAAAAAATTAAAAAGTGACACTAAATTAAGCCAAATAAGCAAGGTAGGTCTCTTTGCGATTAATACCTGATAAACAATGGGGATTCTTAACCAATTCCACATTTTACATAGCATACACTAAGATAAAAGGCTTTATTGAAGAAATTTACAAATCAGGGGTCACAAAATAGAAATGATTTAGGTTAGGTCTCAGTATAATCAGAAAGACATAAGCCATGGTCAAGGTGCAATGATGGACCAAATCATGAATTTGCATTCCAGAAAAAGAAATCCAGCTTCTGGTTCCTCTCCCTTCTTTAGTTCAAAAGAATATGAGTTTGTCAGGATGGACAAATGTGCCAATGAAGCAACTAAAGCCTTGATTTAGGTGACAGCTACCCTGCTTCTGTGGACCCAGAAGCCTGTTGGGAGTTGGATTTAGGTGCACACAATGGGAACAAGTCACGAGGCCATATGGGAGCTTAGGGGTGGCCTTTTGGGCTGGGGGAATTGAAGTGCTTCCAGGTAGCTCATGGTCCAGGCAGCCCAGATAAATGTCCATGGTCATATTAGGGCAGCCCTACTTGTCATGTCACACTAAATAGTGAGTTAGACCACGACATATAAAGAAGATATGGACTAAAATGTCAGCATAGTTACATACCAATCCATTAAGAATAAAATCTTGTGACTCATTTAATCAGCCCAAGATTTTCCAAAAGTGAGTCAGTACAAACAGAACATAAGTAATTATAAGTACACTGATCCTTTAATGTCTCAATAAGTGATTTCAGCACTGAAGGTATTCATTATTTAAATAAATATGAACCAAAACTTATCAGCACATGTGAAACAAAAGGAAATGGGAAGATTTTGGCAACCAAAAAAATTCATAATTTTACTCCGAGAAAGTTTACTGAGAAAAAAATAAGTGTAGCGTAGCATATAGCATAAAAGAGGATTAATGGAATTTAAAAGTCAAGGGTAAATGAGCCACTAGGCATAAATGGCACCAAATTCTCAAAGGCTACTTGTAATTTTACAGCAAAATGAATGATAAACTATAAGGCCAGGTATTTGCAAGAAAAAATCCTTTTCATTGATCTTTTCCATTTTAATTTCAGAAAGAACCTTTTTGATCTTTTTTCTATTCCTCTTTTAAAATATTTAACTGCACCCTGGGATATAAGGTTGATGTTCAAGAGGAGTCAGAAGGAAGCACAGTTCTGTTAAAGAAATATCAAAGAACTATTGTGCTTGCTCTCTTTCTATATATACATCTCTTTCTTTTCCTTCTCCTGTCCTTTCCTTCTCTTCTTCCTCTTATTTTTACTTCTTTACCTTTTAAATATTTTAGAAAGTCTTGCCATTATTCTTCCAGGTAGGTAGACATGTTACTTGCTCCATTTCCTGTTACAACAGCTTTTGGTGCCCAACTGGTAACGTAAATTTTTTACACTCAGTAAAATTGCAGAGGAAAATCACCTTGATTATATCCACAACACCACTGTGGAAAGATAATTGTTTTACCAAAGTAAATATAGTCATTTGAATTGAAAAATAATATTCAGAGACTGAAAGACATCAGAAAAACTGCAAAACTTTTGTAAAAATAATAATTTACTTGGAATTCTGTAGGCTTTCACTCTTTGTGTCCTCCTTATTAAACCATGTAATAAAGTAAATTGGACAATGCCTTTATGAATATATGTAATATCATGTGTTTAATGAAAAATGCTTATTGTTTAGTGTTAGCTTCAGAGGGGTGCCTGAGTGCCTGAGTTGGTTAAGCACTAACTCTTGACTTTTGGTTAGGTCATGATCTCATAGTCATGAGATCTAACTGCTCATGGAGCCCTATGTCAGGCTCCAGCTGGGTGTAGAGCCTGATTAAGATTCTCTCTCTTCCTCCTTCTTTGCCCTTCCGCAGCTCTCTTGCATGCAAACTTTCTCCCTCCCTCTCTCTCTTTCTCTCTCTCTCTCAAATTAAATAAATAAATAACAATAAAGTCAGCTTCAACAATGTAACTTAATCTATTACTACACTTAATTAGATTGTCTTATGTCTTATGATTAATAAGGGATTCACCATCAGTAACTCTGTAAATTTAGAAATAATCTGGGGGTGCCTGGGTGGCTAAATCGGTCGAGTGTCCGACTTCTGCTCAGGTCATGATCTCACAGCTCGTGGGTTTGAGCTCCAGCTCAGAGCCTGGAGCCTGCTTTGGATTCTGTGACTCCCTCTCTCTCTCTGCCCCTAACCCACTTGCATTCTGTCTCTGTCTCTCTCAAAAATAAATAAACATTATTTTTTTTAAAGAAATAATCTGTATTGGCAGATTTAATCATTTTCCTACAGAATGCTAAACAAGGGTTTAGATATATCTCACATTAATATATTCAAATGTCTATCCATTTAAGATATTTATACACTCTTCTGAACTTTCCTTTGTTTAGTAAATAATATCCTTATGGAACCATGAAGTAAGATACCATTCTTAATTCTTTTTCTTCCTGACACCCCATATCCAATCAAATTCTGCCGACCAATTTTTCTCAAAGTTTGTCCAAACCTGGTCCAATTTCCTCAGTCTCCATTGTCTCTGGCATATTCCAAGTCACCCGCCTAATTTATCTGCACAGGTAAAATCTTCTCATTGACATGTTCATTTCCCTTCCTAATCACGTACAATGTATTCTTTATTTTTTTTTAGATATAAACTTTTATTTTTTAATTTTAATATCTTAATTAAAATTATTATTGTTTTAAATATGAACTTTTAAAATTAGTCATCTACTCATGATACATCTCGTCTGAATATATTTTGATATTCCACACAATATAACAGAAGTTCTTAGTAGGATTTAATGTGCTTTACAAAGTAGAACTTGGTTTGACCCCTGCTTAGTTCTCTAGCCTTTTATTCTTTGCAAAATTCCCCACATTTGGTTGAGTGTACTGTACCATGAGACCATGAGAGACCAAAATTTTAATGTCAATTCTGGACCTAGAGTTAGTCAGTATCTCCACTGAGCGTCCAAATCAATCCACCCATTTCTATATTCTTGTCCTTTATTCAGAAGCAAAGTAGTTTCTAAGTACAATCCCTTGCATATTGTGCTTGAACTATCAAGAACAAGCAAAAATAAAACAGGAGACAATTTGTCAAGGAAGATATACATATAGCAATAAATATTTGAAATTATTCTTAACTATCTTAAACATTAAAATGTAAATTAATACATAGAGAAAGCTTTTAAGTGAAATACTGGCAAATTCAAAAAAGTAGTGAGGATGTACTTTTGGAAAGACATCACTGAAATTAGAAGTATCATTGCTGAGGAGAGTGTAAATTTTTTATAACTTTGAAAAATAATTGACTATTATTCCTTGAATGTTAACTATGAATTTCTTAGTGCCCAGCAATTTTCCTCAGAAATATTTATTTTCTAAATGAGATGTCATTTTATAAATGACATGATATATATGTATAAATGTAATCAATGCAGCATTTTTATAATAGTGAATCTGTAAAAAAGCTTATGTGTTATTCAGAAGAGGAATAATTTCATAAATCATATAATATCCACACAATTGAATCTTAAGAAGCCAATGGGATAAAACAAGGCAGCTTATGTTTATTAACTGAAAATGTTCTATGATAAATTTGTGAGGAGACAAGGCAAAGTGCCAACTGTTATGAATAATGGGATCACATCTTAGTAAGAAAATGTGTAAAACTTCTTGTGAAATGTGATTCCCACTTTATATAGAAGATGTTCCTTTACAAGGGAATGTGTGTTTTGACAGATATATAAGTGCAGGGATAAGTCAGAGAGAATGGTTATTGACATATGTGACAGTTTATTGTACAGAGTATATCGTCAAGGTTGCTATCCTTTCTTTTTGCGTGTTTGGCCTACATTTGTCATCAATAAAGGATATTGGAAAGGTGACATCTAGTTTATAATATCCCTTCTAAAGACTTGATTTTTAGTGAAGAGGGATGAGTATAGATCCTGTCCAGAGCAAAGTACTCATCCAAAGAGCCCATTTTCAAAGATGAAGACTAAAAGAGAATGTCATTTTACTTACAAGTCTCCTTGCTCCCTAATTTATCCTCTTAGTGGTTGTACGGGTCTGAAGGGCCAAAGTGATCTTATCCCCATGTCTGGCCCATTGGTTAATATGTCAAGAATGCAAGGGCACCTGGGTGGTTTAGTCAGTTGAGTGTTCAACTCTTGATTTCAACTCAGGTCATAATCTCATTGTTTTGGGATCAAGCCCTACACAGGGCTCTGTGTTAACAGTGTGGAGCCTGCTTGGGATTCTCTCTCTCTTCTCCTCTGTGCTCTCTCTCTCTCTCTCTCTCAATAAATAAAAAAAAAAAAGACTTAAATTTATTAAAAAAATGTCTATAATGCAGAGTTCATCTGGCTCTATGACCAGAAGCACCTAAGCAAACAACTACAGCATGACATTCTGAGCAAAATCTTAGCTAATCACCCTTAATGACAGATGGAGACTAATTTGCATTCTATTGAATCATGGCCGAAGTTAGTGACTCCATTGAATATTGCATGACCCTTGTGGAGTATCTCAAGAAATATTTGTTTGCATATGTTTCCATAACTAAATGGATGATTATTATCTGGGAAATTCTCGGAAATCTTGAAACCAACCAACTAGGATTTTATTTTAATTTTCCCCATCTGCCATCATTTCTAATAATGCTGTTAATAAGTAAATATTCCAATCTATTTGTCCCCTCTAAAATTCTCCCATGAAAACTCACCAAATTCAGATTTTTTTCCCCATCTGTGGCATTATGGTACTGGGATGCTCTAACAAAATAACAGCACTAATTACTGTGTCCCTTGGTGTCATTTCCCTTCAGATCTGTCACCGATGAATTAATCCTCCCCTTTGTTTTCCCACCCTCCCAAATCACAGACTTATTTCTACTACATACATTAAGCCTTTATACACTTAGGAGTATATTATAGTAACAGTGGTATCACATATGCTTGAAGGCCAAATGTTAACAGACTACATTGTTTTAGTAAATCCTGATAGTATTTCTTAACATAGTCTTACTTGACAAAAATGTCGTCCCGGAACTATGGAGGAAAAAAGGCCACACATAACTCTGAAATAAAATAATATGCAAATAATTCCACTCCCTGCACCCTTTAAGGAGAGTTTGTATGAGATTATAATGAGAGTTGTATAAAAATAAACATGACCTCAGACTCTGGAGTCAGTAGTCTCCTCAGCTGATCTTAGCCCTGGGGATATTTAACCAGAAAAAACACTGCATGAAAGTTGATTCTATTGCCTTAGATACTGTTTCTACAATCCAATATGGCTACTCAAAACAAAAGAATGACTTCATCTATTTGTCAAGCAAAAATAGACACACTCACACACAACAATCTGTTAGTTTTTACTTTTTAAAAAAATGTTTATTATTTGAGAGACAGAGAGAGAGAGAGAGAGAGAGCAAGCAGGGGAGGGGCAGAGAGAGAGGGAGACAGAATCAGAAGCAGGCTCCAGGCTCTGAGCGGCCAGTATAGAGCCTGACGCAGGGCTTGAACACATAGACCGGGAGATCATGACCTGAGCTGAAAGTCGGCCACCCAACCGACTGAGCCTCCCAGGCACCCCCATACAAAAATCTATTTAAACACTAGAGACAAGGTAGAAGGATTAGACTTTTTGACTTATTTTAATATGTCCTGCTCATATTCAATGAGAATTTCTATTTTTTTTTTTTTTGAGAATTTCTACTTTCTTCATGAATTGAATTCTGAACAAAAAGCTCATATAAGATGGAATCCTCTTTTTACTGAATTCTCTTATTCACTCAATCTAGTTGCACTTAATGATCATTCATATCATAAATGAAAACTGAAATGCAGGGCAGTCTTTATTTGAAAAGTGAACTACTTGATAATTTGGGCTCCTATACAAATAGAAGGTAATAGTTTAGTCACATAGACCAAGTTTCAGACAGAATATAATTCAAATCCACCCATCAATTATAAAATATTGCACATAAGTTTTTAGCAAAATGTGTGGAAAATGCCTAGTAAATGCCATTTTTATTTTTATATAAATTATTTCATTTGTACATGATTATTTAATCAATTTTCCAGTGCTGACCCCTTAGTGCTCACGTCTAGATTTTACATACGTCTCATTCAGTTAAGTAAGTCAATATTTTTCTGGCAAGAATTTTGTTTATCTCCTGAGTGGATAATAACTATTTCTTATGCTTCTTGTGAAGATAGCAAAAGTAACAATGCAGAAACATATTCCACTGCACATTTAGGGGAAAAAGAGAGTGTATTATAGCTCTAGAAAGATGCAAGTAATATAGACCTAATCCATCTGTGGGCTAATTTTGAGGAAAATATAGTTATTCTAACAAAATATTTTTCAATGGTGCCTTTGCAAATCACTATGTAATATATGGTGATAATTTAAATTTAAGAAACAATGAAACAAATAATAGTTGTCAATTGTTCATGTTTCTGAAAATGTATACAATGCAATATATGACTACACGCACAGACACACTATTTAAGACATAATTATATATATATATGTATATATATATATAAATTAATGTTAGTTTATATCAAAGAACTAAGCCTGAATTTTATTTATAGAGACTTTGTTGCTCATACTCTTTATTGTTAACTCTATATATTATTTTTATGTGTGAATTTTTTAATTTACTACAGTTGGAGAACAAAACAAGAATAGCTAAAGAAAAAAAAGTATTATATTACTTTAAAACTATATAAACTTTTAGTTAACCTTATTGAACATATTTGTATAAATAAAAATGAGGTGAAGAGATTATGATTCCTCTTCTTTGATGTGCATAGATGCACAAGGTTTCCAAGGCTAAGTTTAATACCTTTTGTTTATATTTCCACAAATCACAGGTATTAGTTTTTAAAATACTCAACAAACTTGTCCCTCTTTTCCTACAAATGGCTTAGATTTTATAATCAATATGGATAATTTTAAACACAATCTAATTTAATTTGGATTTCAATTTAAAATATATAATAAAAAGGCATTTGGTTACCAAATGGCATTTTAATTTTTTTATTTTTTAATATGAAATTTATTGTCAAATTGGTTTCCATACAACACCCAGTGCTCATCCCAAAAGGTGCCCTCCTCAATGCCCATCACCCACCCTCCCCTCCCTCCTACCCCCCATCAACCCTCAGTTTGTTCTCAGTTTTTTTTTTTGTTTTTTTTTTAATGCATTTTTATTTATTTATTTATTTTTGGGACAGAGAGGGACAGAGCATGAACGGGGGAGGGGTAGTGAGAGAGGGAGACACAGAATCGGAAACAGGCTCCAGGCTCTGAGCCATCAGCCCAGAGCCCGATGCGGGGCTCGAACTCACTGACCGCGAGATCGTGACCTGGCTGAAGTCGGACGCTCAACCGACTGTGCCACCCAGGCGCCCCTTGTTCTCAGTTTTTAAGAGTCTCTTATGTTTTGGCTCCCTCCCTCTGCAACCTTTTTTTTTTTTCTTCCCCTCCCCCCATGGTCTTCTGTTAAGTTTCTCAGGACATTTTTAAAAATACACCAAATAAGATGTAAATACAGCTAGCACCTGTGATCTCCCTTATAAACCCACTCCACAATTCTATTGTGCGGAAATCACTATTTCTCAAGTGACCATTAAAATATTGATTTCAAAAATAGCTAGTTATCAAGCCACAAAAGAGGTAATATTTAGAAAAAACAGAGATTAGTTAATATGGTACACTATTTGTAGGAATCAATAGCTGAAATATTAAAAACAACATATTCTGGCAAAAACAAACAAACAAACAAACAAACAAAACAGTTCTAAAAATTTGTTAAGCAATGCTTGGGTCCAGTTAGAAGCAAATCAAAAATAGCAGAATATGAGGGAGACTGGATGGCTCAGTCGGTCATGTGTCAGACTCTTGGTTTCAACTTGGGTCATGATCTTGCAGTTCATTAGTTCAAACTCCGTGTCTGGCTCTGTGCTGACAGCATGGAGCCTGGTTGGAATTCTCTGTCTCTCTCCCTCTCTCTCTGTGCCCCTATCCTCTTTTCTCTCTCTGTCTCTCTCTCAAAATAAATAAATAAACTTAAAAAAATAGCAGCATATCTGGAAAAAAATCAAAAACATAATTGAATATAGCTAAGGTTTACTCACAAAAGAATAATCACCAGTTTCCTATTTCAAACACATATTTTAATTATAAATACAGAACAACAACAACCAAAAACAGAACAAAAGTATCTCAAAGGGAAAAAGAGGTTAATATACGTATTAAGTTTATATTACTAACTTATTTTTCTTATTAAGATTTGTTTTGTTTAATAAATTTGCATCTGGGAAAGTTCACTTTGATATTTTGTTTTTATTTTCAGTTTTATTGCTTATCATCAGAGAATAGAATTTAAATTATTTAAACTTGGGGATTTACATTATGGCCTTACATATGCTGTTTTGCTAAATTATCAGACCTTGCTGAACCATGCTAGTTTCTTATTATATGCTTGAGAAATATTTGTGAATCTAACAGAAAGCATGTGTCTACTTGTTTAAATTCCTTTGTGGACAGATAAGAAATGTATAAAACATAGTAAGTAGATGTATGAATAAGTAGATTATATAGTATGTTAGGAGGTGATAAATATTATGAATTTCTTAAGAAGGAAATTTCCTACACAACGAATAATTTGTAGATGTATGTGGGGTGGCCAATTTAGCCCCCATACAGAAGGACTTGACAAGGTTAAGGAGGAAACCAGGTCAATATCTAGGGGATAATTTCCAGGCAGGGCGAGCAGCTAGTTCAATGGCTTGAGAGTGGCAGTATTACGGGGGAAAAAAGATGTGCATGGGGAGAAAGTAAGTGATGTTGGATATTAGAATGTAATTCAGATATACGGGGTGAGAGCATAGAGAGTTTGAAGTATTAGAAGCCATTTTAAGAAATTCAGCTTTTACTCCAAGTGAAATGAGTAGTTAAATCTGGGTTTTTTAATAGGAAAGTGACATGATCTGGGGCACCTGGGTGGCTCAATTGGTTAAGCATTTGACTCTTGGTTTTTGCTCAGGTCATGATCTCATGGTTTCATGAGTTCAAACCCCTCATCAGGCTCTACATAGACACCACGGAGCCTGCTTGGGATTCTCTCTCTCTCCCTTTCTCAGCCCCTCCCCCACTCATGCTATCTCTTTCTCAAAATAAGTAAACGAACTTTTAAACAAATTAAGAAATAAAAGTGACATGATCTGACTTACGTTTCTCAGTGATCACTTTTGTAAGGAAACAAGGATGAACGCTGGGAAACCAGGTAGGAGGCTATTGTAATTATCCAGGTGATGATGATGATGTCTTATCTAGGGCAGCAGCCGAGTACTTAGTGAGAAATTCAGATTTATAATACGATTGATGTCCATGTGCAGCAGCACTTGCCTAGAAGGTAACTAACTGAATGTTCTAATGCATTCAAACTGTTAAACAATGATGAACTTTGAGCAACCTACCAGATGAGGTTGATCGGTATTTTAGCCCATTCACCAGATAGATGCCCCACGGACCCAGGCAAATAGCCTTCCCTGGCCAAGGAACCACAAGACTTGTTTGAACCAACCAAGTATAAACTGGCACATTTTCCACCTGATTCAGATGACCAACTTCTCCACGCTGGTTAACATCTTCCTGCTCATAAAATCCTTGGCTTTTCTCCCTTAGTCATCACTCAGTGAATTTATTAATGTGTGTTTCCTTGCATGACAAGCAAAGTCAGTTTCAACTTTTAATTCCTCAATGAATTTACATAATACCTTATTTGTCTTTAGCTTTAGCAGTTATTTATTTAAAGCCCACTGAACATATTTTAAAAGTAGTGCTAATAGACGGGCACCTGGGTGACTCAGTCAGTTGAGCATCCGACTTCAGCCTAGGTCATGATCTCGCCATTCCCGAGTTCAAGCCCCACATCAGGCTCTGTGCTGACAGCTCAGAGCCTGGAGCCTGTTTCAGATTCTGTCTCTCTCTCTCTCTCTCTCCCTCTTTCTCTCTCTCTCTGCCCTCCCCCCACTTGCACTCTGTTTCTGTCTTTCAAAAATAAACAAAAAATTTTTAGCAAGTAGTGCTAATAGAAAAAAATAAGTAATTCCAATAGGATTTCCTGATGAAATTAGATGTGGAATGAGAAAGATAGAGAGAAATAAGATTTATAGATTACCCCAAGCTACTTGAAACAAAAGCGTATTATATTGATCTTTAAAAATATCTAGGGGCGCCGGGGTGGCTCAGTCAGTTAAGCGTCCGACTTCGGCTCAGGTCATGATCTCACGGTTTGTGAGTTCGAGGCCCGCGTCGGGCTCTGTGCTGCCGGCTCGGAGCCTGGAGCCTGCTAAGGATTCTGTGTCTCCTTCTCTCTCTGCCCCTCCCCCACTTGTGCTCTGTCTGTCTGTCTCTATCAAAAATAAATAAAATGTAACAAAAAATTTAAAAAAATATCTATATGTTGGGGCACCTGGGTGGCTTAGTTGGTTAAATGTCAGACTCCTGATTTCGGCTCAGGTCATGATCGGTTTGTCAGGCATTGAGATGACAGTCTGCTTGGGGTTCTCTCTCTCACCAGCTCTGTCTCAAAAAAACAAAAACAAACCCCAAAAACTATATGTGTCAAGAGGGCAACTAACCATAGGGGTTTAGGAATATATATTAATGAAAATTATATATAACTCTAATAAGGTAAGTAGACTTCAGATAAGTAAATATATAAATTTTTATTAAGTCCACTAATATTGCTGAAAATAACATTGTATTGCTCAGTTTATGAATATATCATTTCTTATGTATCCTTCAAAGATTTTCCATGTGGTATAATTTAGAGGCTGATATCATAGTCCCAAAAAGAGCCTTATTGCCTATGAGAGAGTGCTGGACCTGAAAAAGTCAAAAGAATGCAGGCACAACCCAGATTTCTTACCTGGAGAATTAGAATAATAGTATTTATTTTCTAGGTCGTCTTTAAGGTATAAACGAAGAGATACAAAAACCTCTTAACTCTTCAGCAGCTTTAATCCCTGGCATTGCCAAGAAACAACCATTGACCCAGTCAGCATGCTGACAATAAAACTAATCCAAAATATTTTAGCCCTTTTTTTTGGTTTCACAGGTAATGTATTTATTGTTACAAATTTTACTATCCATGATGCCTACAAGTTTCCCGAGGACTTCTAGTCAAACACTGACTTCCTTGGTCCTCTGCTACATGCTGTGAGAATGACAGGTGCACTCATACTTTACTTTCCTGGAACAGAGACCTTCCTAAGGCCTTAAGACCCTGACCTTCCATATTTAACGTCCTTTTATGCTGTGGGACTTGAAATCAGCATGCTGCAAACCTGTGCAGCCATCAAGTCCTCCTTGCTAATGTGAAAATTGCAACTACAAGATGGATCCAAACCTGAGCCCTCTGCCCATGCCACTTCCAGAAGAGCGTGGTACCGCCTGCCTTCCATTCCTTGTGAGATGCCATGGTGCTGCTGACGGGTGCAAGTCCTCTCCTGGCCTCTTCGTGAGCCCTTTGGGATCCACGAAATGACCAGCACCACAGTCAAGCCTAGTGGAATCTACTGAAGAGCTGCTGGTTTTCATGCCTTGGCCAGATCAGATGTCCCTGATAAATAATAAGAACCAATGGTGAGCACAGTTCTCCAGATTTCAGGAAGTCATCTTAGCCCCAATGCCCAGGCAAAACCCAACCCAAATCAACCAAAACAAAACAAATCCGTTTGCAAATTAATCCATTTGCAAATTTTCACATATCCCACAACCATTGCCAATGGTCTGGCTAAGTGGTCTCATGACACCAATCATTCCTTATTCAAGGTTGCCACTCGTGGGTACAAAACTCTGCAAAGTTCTCGCTTCTAGCTACTCAAGATAGGAACCCAGGTCACGCAAGTCTCTATACATTCTGACACAACAGTATATGTCCTCTTCAAGATGTTACTTGTGGCTTTGAGGGTTCTAGGCATTACCGATAGCTATGAAGTCACTCATTTGATTTCTCAAATGACACAGCGCTGGGCTCTTAAATAAGCCATTTAATAGAACTTTCATCTCTCTTGCCAGCCTCAGGCTACAGGCCTCGTCATGCACCATAATGGCTTAATTAAGCCAAGTTCAAATTCAATTAAATGAAACATGACACATTTCAGTTTTCTGTTAAATATCGGGGGTTCGTTTTAATAAATTGTCCAACTCTACTATTGATGTCTGACTATTTAAAGTTTCTAAGCCCCAACACTCCTGCCCCCCTTCTGCCCCACATCTGAGCAAGCAGATAAGAAAGCCTGGGTGCTTCTTTTGGTGCTGGTGGGAAGCTCCAACCACAGAAGCCGTGATCCATGTAAGGGAACTCATACTCTAGTCCCACCCCCTAAAAAACATGAAACCCTAAGCCAGTCCTATCTCCCTGTTCTGTGAAGCAATTTTTGGACTGTTTGGGGACCTGCCCTGCTCTCTTCATAAAGCCTCATTATGTGAGTACTAAATCTTTCCATACACTCTTAATGCAGCTGTGGCATCCTGAGTCTCAGTATCTGAACTAGATTTTGTGGTGATGGAGTCCCTGATTCTGCAGGGTGACCAATCCAGTCGGCTAGTGTCATGTATGAGGGAAATCTTTAAGATTATGAACCAATTTCTGTTTCTACATTGAAATATATGGACCTTGTCAGGATGAGAATATTTGTCTGCCATTATGCTCTGACAAATCCACCCAATGAGTATTGCCTTGCAGAGTAATACATAGAAAGAGAGGTGCGTTATTGAGTCTAATGGGAAAGTGCTCAGGAGGTATTTTCAGACCATTGGGGGTAGTAGCCCTGTTTTGTCCCCCTTTATCATGCCATTGATAATGAACAAAATCTATTTCTGATATTCTTTATTGAAAAGAAACAGTGTCTAAAAACATCATGATGTAAGTATATGCCTTATTCCTCATGATCATTGCTGCCTAGGTCATCACAAATCAAATATTTCATAATGATGATGATTCTGGAACTCTAAATACTGCTCATTATAGCCCATCCTTCCAGCCAACCAGCTTCATCTAGGAATATAATCTTAAAATAAAAACCAAAAATGGGGGAAATTTTTGGATTGTGGTTTTTTTTAGATTTTAAATAATTTTCTTTAAGTAGAATAAATAACAGAAATTAATAGAATCTTTTATGTGCAGTGGAAACATCAATAAAAATCAAATACTAACAGCAGTGACATTTTTATACTTTTATACTTTATTGTTTATAATGACAATAATAATGTACAAATCTGAAACTTTTCCAACATATTGAGTTTCATTTAGAAGATGATAGAGTCATTGTGAACTTCCTACTTTTAATTTAAAAATTACCTTAATTTTAATAGAACATTAATTGAAAAACTACTCAAGTGACTTTTTAGGACATAATCAGAAAATTTAAGAAAAATAATTAAAACTATCCATCCCTAGAAGTTTCATTCTAGGTCACAAACAAGATAGTGACTAGTTTTATGATAGAATGCATGGCATTATAGTATTTTTAAAATTTATATTTGTTGCATTTTTATCCTTCAATGAAAAATTACACTTAAAATGACTTGCTCTTTCCATAACATTTTTGTTTAATCTTTGTTCGAATCAAGAATATTTTCAGGGGCGCCCGGGTGGCTCAGTCAGTTAAGTGTCTGATTTCAGCTCAGGTCATGATCTCATGGTTCAGGGGTTCGAGTCCCGCATCGGGCGCTATGCTGACAGCTCGGAGACTGGAGCCTGCTTCAGATTCTGTGTCTCCCTCTCTCTCTCTCTGCCCCCTCCCCAGCTCATGCACTCTCTTTCTCTCAAAAATAAATAAACATTCAAAAAATTTAAAAAAAGAATATTTTTAATCATTCATATAGTAAACTACTAATATTGACCACTGCTTCATGTATAGCTTCATATTGGGCATTGCATAAAGAGTATACTATTTGAAATAAGCTAAAAACAAAAAGAGTGTGCTAAAAAAAAAAAAAAATCCCAAACTAGTCATTGGTTTTATCTCTACATAGGTTTGTTGTTTGCAATGTCCCTTTATATACATTGGCCCAACTGGTACTTACAACTCTCTAGGTGAGTAAGGTAGGAGATATTAATGAATAAAAAATGAGTTGCCTACATCTCACAGCTAGTATGTGGCACGTTCAGGCGTAACACCAAGTTCATATGGATCCACATAAAGTACATCTTCTAGTGAACTACACTACATAGATTTACGTATCCAGAAAATTGAGATGAAATATGAGAATCTATGAGAATTTGTGTGAAGCTGTAACTATTTTCAGCCTCTCTCACATCACAATGCCCCCAAAAGCATGAAGTACACATAGAGCAGGATATCATTAAACCAATTTCAAAAACACCATAGAAAGTACAGAGATAACTTTGCTTCTATTGGAAATCAGAATTAATTCTATGATTGGAATTATGGAGACTAAAATGGCCAATAGGCAGCCATAGTGAATTTTTCCACTGTAGACATTGGAAAACGTAACACGTTGATCAATATTATGCATTCATTTATTTATTTATTCATTCTTGAATTTATTCATTTAATAAATATTGAATAAGAATTTCTTATATATAAGGCACTAGGAAGCTAGATAAAGATGGAAAGAATTAAAGCTTGCTCTCTAAGGAATTACAATTCATAGAAAATAAGTGAGCGAAAAAAATTACCATTAAAATGTTTTACAACGTATATATTCTTCTAAAAAATATTCATTTTAATTGTTATGAGTACTATCAATGTAGAATATATATATTTTTCCCTATTGCACATATCACAAAACCCAGGCTTTTGCAAAAGAGGTTCCAAATATAACACAGGTAACGGGAAAACTGAAAACACCAGAACAATTTTTTGACACTAGGACACTATGCCATGCAGTCTCACCTAAACAATGCTGACATCAGGATCCCAATTGTTTGCAAAGAGATAAATTCAGCTCCTCAGTCATTAATCTACACTTTTGCAGGTTATCTATTAGACAGACAAGGCAGATTTTATAGAGAAGAAATGTTTTATAATGCTTTTACAGCTCGCGATCTTGTTTACAATTTTATATTCAATATATTAATTCCTTATTGCATTTTATTGCAATCTATAAATAAGGCCTTAAATATTTAAGTGCAACAATAGCTAGAAATGTAGTTAATATTCACCATATGGATGCCAACTCATTCCTCTTCTTGTCAGCATTGGATGAAACACAAAAGTAATCTATTATTTATAGCCTAAGGGAAAACCCCGCGCTGCTGTAACTTTTAGCAACGTTTCTATTAACCAACGAGGTGCTCTGTGCGATGATCCTGTGTACAAACTCAGCGTTATCACATCTCCCTAAACACATTTTTTTTAAAGATAATGAGACCACATGAAAGAAAAAAAGGAAAATGTAGTTTAAGAAGCTATTTACTGTTTTTTTTTCCAAGAGCCTCGTGATGGCTTTCATAAATTGTGTCTGACATTAATCCAGAAAACATTTAATAAAAAGGCTTTGTGTTTCAAGGAATTTTCAGTTTTATGGTATTAATTTGCAGAAAAAAATTGCTTTTATTATTATTTATTATTTATTTTATTATTTTTATTTATTTATTATTACTTTATTATTTTTATTATTTTATTGCTTTTATTGCTTTTATTATTTTTATTACTTTTATTATTAGTAAGACTAGTAAAGACACAATTCACTTTGTTTTTTTAATTTTTTATTACTTTTATTATTACTTCTTTATTGTTATTACTTTTAGTTTTACTTTTATTATTACTAAGACTAGTAAAGACACAATTCACTTTGTTTTATTAATCTGCCCAGTTAGTACAAGAACTACAATATGATTTGGGGATAGAGAAACTCATCTCCACTAATCTTCAATGGCTTTACATACTTCCAGAAATAATACAAGCATAGTAACAAAATAGGGTCTTAAAATTTGGGAGGACCAAGGCCAAGTGGAGCTTCCAGACCACCCCATGATAGTCACCCTGTGACTTTGCTGAAGAATTCTCCGAGTAGCATTGTAAACAGCTGTCAGAAGTGTTCCTAATGATTGCTGACAATGTAGCCATGCGCCAATTTGCAAAGTTCTTTCCAGGTATTTTTTTTTTCTTCCACCATTTTGTTCTTTATTCCTTACGACCGGAGATTCCCGTTTTGCCCCCAGTTTTACGTTCCCTCGCCCCCAGGGTTTGTTGCTGTTGTCTGCAGTCTCCTTTATATAAACTGAAAATTTCACCTCTGGTACCATCCCAGATTTATTTGTAGCCGTGCCACTCCTTTTATCAAAACTCGCATTTCTACAAATTTATATGTCTTGTTTATGTTATAATTGTACAGGGCTGTTTTGGGTATCTACTCCCACGTGCTAAATATTCTGCCTGTCGCCAGGGCAAAAACAGAAGTTAAAAAAATCATATAGTCTACGGACCGAGAAATAGATCAGTAATTAAATAAATATTCTTGCTTATTTGCTATTTTGATGTTTCTTTTTTTTTAATTTTTTAACGTTTATTTATTTTTGAGACAGAGAGAGCATGAACAGGGGAGGGGCAGAGAGAGAGGGAGACACAGAATCGAAATAGGCTCCCGGCTCTGAGCTGTCAGCACAGAGCCCAATGCAGGGCTCCAACTCACGGGCCGCGAGATCATGACCTGAGCCGAAGTCGGAGGCTTAACCGACGGAGCCACCCAGGCGCCTCTATTTTGACGTTTCTAATGGAGAGGTCAGGAGCTTATGAACAGAAATAAATGAATCAGGTTATTTGATTAAATTAATTCACCCAAGCTCATTTTTTTGTTGTTGTTGTTAAACTAAGTGAATCTTTGTTTGATAGAATAGGCAATTCATTTTCCTCCCTCCTTGCCAGTGTCTGTAACATCTAGCAATTCTTGTTCAGTTATCCATTTACATATTTATCAAGTTTACCATGGGTCAGACACTGTAGTCCTGGTTACCAACACTTATTAGTGAATAAATTAGTTTTTATTATACGATAAACATGCTACTGGTGTGAATATAGTTTTGCTCTTCTATAGGCATGTTACTTTCAAAAGATATTCATCCAAAGAGATCTATCAACATATGCATTTTGATTGTTTTGCTTTCCAACACAATCCAGACAAAAATGGAGGCAGCGGGGGGGGGGGGGGGCATGGGGTGGGGGGGAAGCACATTTACCTCTTAGGGAAATTTTTAAAGAAATGTTAATATAATGATTAATATTTCTATTCAGCAGCGATATTAAATATCTTGTCCACTGTCACTTGAACATAACTTATAATTGTTTCCTTGTCAGTATCACATGATGGCATTGAATGAAATTTCCCTCATTTGGTCTCATTTACTACATTCTATTTTTTTTAATTTTTTAAAACATCTATTAATTTTTTGAGAGACAGAGAGAGACAGTACGGGTGGGGGAAGGACAGAAGGAGAGGGAGACACATAATCCGAAGCAGGGTCCAGGCTCTGAGCTGTCAGCACAGAGCTCAATGTGGGGCTTGAACTCACAGTGAGATCCTGACGTGAGCCGAAGTCAGACGTTTAACCAACTGAGCACCCAGATGCTCCTCACATACTATTTTTTTATTTGTTTTTGAATCCACTCTATGTATAACTCTCTGCTTACAAAGCTGTAACAATAATAGTAATTGAAGGTGTAAGGAAACCAGACACACTAATATAAAAGAGTTATAAGAAAATGTAAAAATGTTTTGAATTTGAAATGAATTGCAGAGGTGTTTTTGTTTTCATATGCTTTTTGGTGTTAAGATTATTTTGTGTTCTATAAACACCTTTGAATATAAAGCATTTTCTTGTGGATGAAATAAAAGTATTTGTTTTTCAAGTGTCTTGCAGTTAATCCTCAAGTAAATATACAATTCAGTAAATTCATTCCTACAATGAATATATATTTGAGGACCCACTAGCATTAGAAATTCTTCTAGGCTTGGGGAAAAATATATGATTAAAACAGAAGAAAGAACTATTTGCTTGCAACATTTATTCCAAGATGGAAGAAGGACATAAAGTATTTAATTTAAATACTATCTACTATTCCGTTCAGTGGTAAATGTCATAAGAACAAAATACAGGAACAGGAGATGGTAACTGGGGGAGAACTGGAAATTTTAAATAGGTTTTTCAGGGAAAGTATTATAACCAATAGGTAGAAGGTGATTGAACTAGTGGATATGGGGTGAGAATATTTCGAGGAGAGACCACCCCATGCAAAGGCACTAAAAGGAATCATTCTCTCACGTCCAAGGTAAAGCGTAGAGACCAGCCTCACTGGATTGGACCCAGCAAATAGGAAAGTGGTAGATGAGTTTAGAGAGTTAATCCTGGGGGCACATCTTTCAAGTTTCTTGTAGGTATTTTTCAGACACTGGTTTTTACTGAGTGATATGGAATGCCACTAGAAGGTTGAGCAGAGGAATTACATGATGGGTTTTAGTGTTCGGTCAGAATCATTCTGGATGATATAAAGGAAGACACAGCAGAATGAAATAAATGAGTTAGAAGATTGCCACCATATTCTCCCTCAGATTGGTGGTAGCCAAGGAATGGGTTGGGGGGGGGGGTGGTGGAGAGAGAGACAGAGAAGCCCTCAGGGTGTGTAGACAGATTGGATGGGGGGGCGGTAGGAAGGGTAGTGTGAGACAACCAGGAGATTGAGAAGTGACTCCAATCCTTTCGGTCTGAGCAGTTGAAAATCTGGAATTACCATTTCGTGAAATGAGGGAATTGCAGAAGAAATAAATGCGGAGCACGTGTGAGACCAGGAAATCCACGATGAACACACTGTTGAGATGCCCTAGAAATCTTAGTAGAGATAACGTTTTTCATATACTTGCAAACTTACACAAGTTCAGGCTATGATTTTTTTGCCTTAGGTTCTTTAATCCTGGGGTCAGTAGCCCAAACTGGTCAAAACCGTGGAGGAATTATCCTCTTGGAGGAGCCCTCAATCAGTGACTGATCAGAGTGGATAAATATTCCTGTGTTTTCTTACCCCTCAGGTGGGACCACTTAGGCATATATGCTTCTCTGATTCTCATGGTTCCCCAATGGGATTTTTAAGCTGACTTGTATCGATAACTTGCTTAATAACAAGTTTTTTGGTTTTGTTTTGTTTTTTGCCTCCATTAGTTTCCTGACTAACTTCCCTATTTTTCTAATGTCTCCCCAACCCACAGGATTTTTTCTCAAATAAACCACTTGTACTTGAATCCTCATCTCAAGATCTCTTTTTGGGGAACCAATGCTAATAAAGGCAGAGCCCAGTGTGTGTAGAGTGTTTAACACTGGGAGACTAGATAAAATCACTAAGCAACAAATGTAGACAACAACAACAAAAAAAGAAACAACTCAATGTCTGAATTTTGAGGACTCTGAAATTGAGTGCCTGGAAAGATGAGGAGGAACCAGCAAAAGAGAGAGAACAGTGGCCAGTGATTAAAAAAATCATGACATTGTAATACCCAAGAAGTCAAATGTAGAAAACTCTTTAAGACACGTGAAATCATCAACTTAGACGAAGGCTGCTGGGTAGACAAGAAGGTTGAGACCTCCTGGTTAGGGGATTTCCCAAATGGGCATTGGTGAGCATTGTATTTGTTAGCAGAGTAGAGGCAAAATATTGCAAGTAAGAGATTTTTAGAGAAAATAGGAGAGGAGTTGGAAACAGTAAATATGAATAATTTTTTGAGGAGTCTGCATGTTAAAGGAAGCCAAAAACTGGAGTGGTGGTTGTAGAGGTAGTACAGAAAAGAGAGGCTATTTTTAAGGTAGGACCAAAATGTCCTTTTTGGCTGATGTGAATGCGTCAGTAGAAAGGAATATACTTATAACAAAATACATCACACGTTGGCGATGCTCTTCATAAGTGCAGAGGGCATGAGATGGTGTGCAAGGAATAGGCTGGTCCTGGAGAAGAGGAGACACAGTTTCCAGAGTATCAATAGGGAAAGTAAAATACCCAAGTATAGATGCTCAAGGATGGGTAGACATATGTTGGCCACTTGAAAAAACTATCTCTTCTGAATTTATTTATTATTTGGAGAACTCTTATTTTTTTTAGGCATAGATGATCATGTTACTTACCAACAAGTTAATTTCTGCCTTTCCAGCCTGTATGTTCTTTCGTTTTTGGGGGGAGGGGGTTCTTACTGCCACAGGCTAAATGTTTCTAGGACTATTTTGGAAATAAATGGTGAGAGTGGACATACACGTCTTGTTTCCAATCTTAGTTGGGGGGGGGGGGAGTATTTGGTCTTCTGACATTAAATATGATGTTAGCTACAATTTTGGCGTAGATGCTCTCCACTAACTTGAAGTAATCCTGCTCTTTTTCTAACAGGTTGAAATTTTTTTATGGTCAATGGGTGTTCAATTTTGTCCCCCCAATTTTTTTCCTGCATCAACTGATATAATAGGGGATTGCATTGATTTTTCAAATGTCGAAAGGGCCTTTCACTCAAGGAATAAATCCTACTCAGTCATGGTAATGTGGCTGGAGTTAGTTAGCTATTGGTTAAGAACTTTTTATGCCTGTATCTATAAGGGGCATTAATCTCTAGGTTTCTTAATATATTTGTCTGGTTTGGGTATCAAGATAATACTGGTCACACAGAATGAGTTGGGAGATGTTTCTTCATCTTCTATATTTTGGAACAGTTTGTGAAGAATTGGTATTGATTCTTCTTTAGATACATGGCAGAATTTATCATTAAAGCTGTCTGGGCCTAGACTTTCCTCTGCGGGAAGTTTTTGGGTTTTCTTTTCATCTCTAGTACTTATTGATTCATAACTACCGAATGTTATTGCTTAAACAACTTCTGTTTTACGGATGTGGTTTTCCATCCTTTCTTTATACATTTCTTAAAAAAATGTATTTAAATATTTATCAATAGGCTGTGGTACTTTTTAATCAAAAGATTTATCTATCAATATTGGGGCTATTTACCAAATATATTTTTTGTTAGAAACCATATTTGAGCATGAAGATTTAATTTTTTTGTTACTTCCCATATTATGGTTGCTTGTAATAGATCCTAGTTTTAAACATTAATATAGAATTTGCATATCATAAAATTCACTCTTTTAAAGTGTTAAATTCAGTGATTTTTGCATATTTACAAGATTGTGCATTGTTTTGATATCTTAATAATACTGGTCTCATAGAATGATTTGGGAAGTCCCTCACATATATTTTTTGAAGCAATTTGTGATGAACTGGTATTAGTTCTTATTACGATATTTGGTAGAATTCATCACATACATTTGGGCTTTCTTTTGTAAGAATTGAAATCTATTTGTTCTCTAATGTGGAGTCTTGTTTCCATGTACCTGAACCTACTCTGAAAATAATATCTGTTAATTAAAACCAAAAAAACTGTAGGTAATACTTGATCATGTGCAGAATTCTATTTATTTCTATTTAACTATATGTATTTATTTAAATATATATATTTAAATATATATATTTAACTTTGATTTTCTATTTAATTATCTAAAACTATATGTGTGTGTGTGTGTGTGTGTGTGTGTGTGTGTGTGTAGTCTTCAACAGACCTATCGATCTACCTCATTCTATTTAACAGTTTTCCATGAATTGATGTGGCATGACTGATTAAACCAAATTTCCTAGGAGTAACATTGATGCTTTTGGTAATTTTTGGTACTAAAATCATAAAATTTAGTATTTGGATAACCTCTGACATCAACCTTAGGTAAGACAGTTTGTTCAGTGGTTGCAAGTGTGGCCTCCAGCTGTTAGAACTTGAATCCTGCTGTTTTGTTTTTTTTTTCTTACCATTGAACTATGTGGTTTGATCCAGTTCCTCATTGCTTCTATGCTTCAATTTCCTTATTTTCAAGACACCACCTATCCCATAGAGAGTATACAAGGAGTCAATACCCTGGAATATAAAAAGCTTCTGGACCAATGTTAGACGTCCATGTAGATCTGTGTATATTTTCTAGTTACATCCTTTAAAATACATGTAGACATAAGACTATGTTTCCCAAAGAGTATTCATCTCTGTTTTGTTTCTGACGAATCTCAATTGATCTTAGAAGCCATCATACATGTGTGAATCTAGGTGTTCTTAAAATTCTTTTTTTTCTTTCTATTTTCCTTGTTTCTTTTGTGTAATATCCTGGGGAAGAGAGGGGGAAATTGTATTTCAGTATATGTCAAACATATATACAATTCTTTTTAAGGGTAAAGTATGTTGGCATCGGTGAGTATTTTGTCACAAATGATATAATTTTGATCTTACATAACTTAATTTAAAACACTTAAATATCTTTTGACCTATATATAGCTCATGCATATATGTGCATTCATATATAACTCAAACAGCATTTATTAATGCGATACTATAAGGGCTCAAAATGGAAGCTTTATCGTTACCTCTCTGTTGTACAGAAAAAAGGAAAAATGTTCCTTTTTCCAACCTGTAGCATAATTTGTACAGGTATATATTACTTTTTGCAAACAGAAGTTGGTAAGTAATCATAGTCAATAGTATTCATATTTAAATTTACTCTGAAGGCTTTTCCCATTTCCGCTTGACTACTGCTAATACAAATAGTGTTTATTTTTCTCTTTTTCTCTCCAACTCATGCCACTGTGGATAGTAGTAAGAAGACTACCCTTTGAAAGGAAAATACATGCCAACTCACCCCTTCACAACAGGGTACCATTTCTCAACTTAGTCTAAAATAAGCTGGCCCTTTCCTAAAAGTGGGTAAGAAGCAGGAACCTAGTATTCATGTCCATGGTAGAGAAAGGTGGCAAGCTCCCAGTTTAACTATGTCCTCTCATGCTTAAAGCAAACCCTTATTTCCTCCTCAAGGTATTCAGCTGACATTGAATCTGAAAGCAAGTCCTTCAGCATGTGTATTTGTAATGGTGGCTTACATTAAATCAATTCTATTTTCTAAACCTTTTCTCCTTCTACATATATCATTGCTTCTGAGTAAAGACTGTGTTGGTGTCATAAGGAAGTGGTAGAAGATAGTCATTAAGAAGCTTAAGAACATTACAGAATCCAACATTAAAGAGGGAGGAGGTGAGGTCACTACCTTCCTACTTAACCATCTTAGCCCCCTCCACTAGGTTTTTACTGAAGAAAATATACAAGACTTGTCTTAGAAATACTATAGTTTCTATTGAGTATACTATCTTCATCTGTCATCAAATTAGATAAGTTCTTGAAGCTTCTAAAGCATTCTGAAAAAAATGTCATATGACATAACCATATGACATATGCTTAATCCATATCAGCTTTTAAAAGTGATTAGAAACACATACATATTAAACATACTTAAGAGGGAGGGGAGGGTAGGTGAATGGCATTGAAGAGGGCATTTTTTTGGGATGAGCACTGGGTGTTGTATGGAAACCAATTTGACAATAAATTTCATATACTAAAAAAATCAGTAAAAATAAAAAGCAATAAACAGTAAAAAAAAATAAAATAAACCTACTTAGTTAATTCCTTTCAATTAGGGTACTGGGATATTTAAAATGTCATATTGACTATGTTATTTCTTCAGGCATATGAAAAATTGAATGAACATGGGTTTGCAGACAAAACATAAGCAAGTTTAATTTATCAACACTATCCTACATTAATTTAAGCTTTCACTGCATTGTGTAAAAAAAAAAAAAAAGTCTTTACAACATTTCATAGTATTTCTGCCCATGGGGCTCTTTACTGGCCCTCATTTGAATGGAACTAAGCAAAACTGAGTCAAGTAACATTAGAAACATGGGTAAATATTGCCAAATAGTGATTGACACCTAAGAGGGTGTTTGAAGTTCACTGACACGTTTGGGAAAACAAAACAAAACAAAATAAGACAACTCTCTTTCTCCCACTCTTTCTCTCTCTTTCTCTCTCTTTCCACACCCTCCCCCCACACTGCTCTAAAGTTAATTAACTGCTCTAAAGTTAAATTTCTCCTTTTGGAAAAATATGCGCAAAAAGAAGTTTATTAGCATATCACTTTTATCATTGAGGAGTTATGGAAGTGATAATTCTGATTATCATTAGAATCTAAAAAGAAATGCAGAGAACATATGACCATATATAGTTAATGAACAACAAAATTTTGTATTTAGTTTTGTTCTGAGAAAAAAAAAAGTATGCATTTTTTTAGACTGTATATTTATCCTAAAATGTAAGCTTTTTGAAAACGTGAACACTGGTCTTATTCAACATTGCTTCTTCCACAAAGCCCAGAGGGATGTTTTGACAATAGCACAACTCTCTACAAAATAGCTGGTGAGTAAATAAAAGAACTGGTAATTATACTAAGGAAAGAAATGCAATGAGACTGAAGTTTTGCAAATATTAAGTGTTTGCATATTAATATTCTACTTAAGCCAGGTTTTCTTGAAGCTTTCCTGCCCTGTCCCTTCCCTCCACAGCCCAGAAAGAAGCTTGCACTCTTGACCTCCTTAGCGATAAAGAAGACATAATAATCAGACATTGTTGTCAAAAACAAACAAACAAAAAAAACCAGAATGTTGGTTTCTTCTTTTTAATGATCATTTCCGCCACCATAGGAAAAACCCCCCAAACCTGATATTTTATGCATTGTTGTATCTGAGAATTTTCTACTGGGTATGAAATAAAATCCACCATTCTTGGTGGATTATAAAGAGAAAAATAAAGAGACAATTAAATATATCAGATGCCAAGCTCCTTGTTCCTTCTGTTCAGCAGAAGGTAGTCGTAGGATCAGAGGACACTTTAGAATCATAAGATATAAATGGGATGGAATGATTACATCATGGTTAAGGGTGTGTTTTCATGGAGTCTCTGGAAGGAGGCTGGGAGGCTTTAGCAAAACTCCCTGTGACCAATAATAAATGATTATTATTGTAGTTTAATAGCTATAAATAGCAATTGGCTGTGTATTGTTATGACTGGCCTATGGTTTCAGTTCAGTGTGAAGAGAAACAAATGTTCTGATCGATGACCACAAAGAGATGTTCAATTGCTGAAAGTTTCAGTATCTAGCAAGAGGATTCAGGGTCAGAAGGAAGAGGATTTTCTGAGCAAGGACTTCAAGATAAGAGGTAAAGTGCTAAAGTCACAGAACGACAGTGATGGAAGTCTAACGAATCCAAAGATCTATGAGGGGACAATCATGATTGCCAGGCACAGCTCTAAGCCTTGAATAATTACCTATCCATCATGTGAGACCAGAATGAGCAAGAAGATACATTTGCTTCTGAAGACCCTATCTTCTGGTCACAAGATCACATAAGCTACATTCTACCTCATATGTGTACACATCACCGTGCATAGCATAATATGAATAAAGAGGAAATAAGTTAACTAAGCAAATACTTTTCAAAGCTACTATTAGTGATTTGTACTAATTCATGCTTTTTGTTGTTTTTTTTTTTTTTTGATCCTGGTGGTGGTGACTATACAGGAAATTAGATCAATTATAAAGAATAGAAAACATTTTTCCCATATCTGAACGTGGATTCAGTAAATTGTATCTAAATAATCAACTGATTATTGATTGACTAATATAAGATGTGACCTTTTTAATAAAAGAATACAAGTTTACCCAAAATGCTTTGGAAATTAGAATCCTAGATAGTTGGAAAATTTTATTAATACATTATTATTCTAACCAAAGTAGTATCATATACTTACAAATAGATCTCCAGTAGGCAAATGGAAAAATTCTATTTAAGACAGTTAAGGTTAATAATTAGGGACATAAACGCACATTTGAATTTTATGATAGGATAGTTTGATCAGAGGAACAGAAAAGAGAACCAACTAGGGTGGATTGGGCCAAAGGTCTCACTCAAAGGATAAAATTGTTCAAAGCAAAGAGAATTTTCAAAGTCCTTCTGCTTTAACCAATTTATATTTGATTTACTCCTGATTAATAGAGATTTCTTCTCCCTACATTTTGTAATTTCAACGTAAAAAGTGCTATAGTTCTAAGCTACTGGAGATATTAAAATTCAACCTCTAGGATTTATCTGATGTATGCATGATCTAGAAATTAATCTTATATATTTATTCTAACATAAGGAAAATACTTTAGCTAATACTTGGCTTTTAAATTATTGTTATTGCAGTTTAATGGTTTTATCTAATATATAAGGTAAGTCCACTTTGAACTATTTTTTTTTACATTTATTAGGAATAGAAATTGATTTCTAGAAGTGAAATATTGGAAAAGGCTGTTTTTTGTTTTTTTTTTCCTGTTTAAAGTCATATATGATATATATAGGGTTTGGTACAAAGCCTGGAAAAATATGTGCAGGTTATGGTTATATTTAAGGTGTCAATTTCTTTTATTAGATTTAAGTCTATGATAAGAGAGATCTGAGGTGTTTAATTCTAGAGTCATTCAGATGGCAATCATTTTAGACCAATGATTTCATTTTAGGGTCTTTTTATTGACCGGTGTCTTAACTTCCTCAGAAAGCTAGGTGCTGCAATTCGGAGAGCTTGTAAAGAAAAATTGTATGATTCTGTTACTTTCACTTCACTAAACTCAGGTTGAAATCTGGGGGAAAATTGAAGAGGTAAGGTTTTGAATAGCAAGTAATAACTCACTATTAAAATACCTTGTCAATTATTTGAATTAAGTTTTATTTACTAGATTTTAATTTACATATTTTATTGTCTGCCGCCAGCCTTTGAGTTAAAAAGGGAAGACTGAACACAAATATTTATTCTCAGTCCCAGATAACCAACCAAAATGAAAATGAAAACAACCGAATATTTAAAAAAAGACGAAAAGAGAAATGAGAGGGTCCAGTGGATGGGATTTAAATAGTAATACAAATACTTATTGATTGAAAGGTACTGAAAGAGTGCATCCTCAAGATGAAGTCACAAAATATAATATGCGGAGGGAGAGATTCACAGGATGAAAGCTCAACCCTCCAGAATTCTGGAAAGAAGATCAAAACGTAACAGGTAAGGGAGAAGGTGGACTTGAGGATTTGCTATGATCACTAGATATTTAAAAGAGCCAAGATTGGGCGTTGCATGGAAGTGTCGAATCACCTAATTCTACACACGAAACTACATTTACACTGTATGTTAACGAACTCGTATTTAAATAAAACTTGGAAAGAAAATAAAAGAAAAAAATGCAGGAGCCAATACATGACACTTCATAATATTTTATGCTGAGTTCATGTTGTTCTTGGCTTGATGTATTATTTTGAGCTCGTCTGCAGTGGGTCAAAATTGGAATTCTTCCTTGTGGAAATCTCTGTGCCTCTGCCTCTGTCTCTGTCTCTGTCACTGTGTCTGTCTCTTCCCTGGTGGGATTTTAAAGTATTTGAAAAGGGTACTTCTTTCAATACCAAGAATAAATACGGATGCCTGTATTGTTTAAATTGTTTTTTAAAGAATGCTTGCCACTGCCTTTCCTCATTATTCCATGTTAATAAAATAATTACAGATGGCAAATTATATCAGTAGTAATTTCCAGTGAACAAGCCTAGCATGTCATTTAGAATGAATTAACTCCTAGATTGCTTGTTTCTAGAGTACACGAAAGTTAATTGCTAGAAATCTTTCTATTTTGAAGTTATTTGCAAACGAGGAAAGCTTAAAAACACAACGGATGGTCCTTCTAAACACCCAGATACTTTTCTAGAAAGTAAGCTTTCTCATGCCAAAATCTTGCCCATCCATAAATTGTAGAATATACAACGGCTTCAATAAATATTACATCCTGTGCAGCTCAAAAATTGTAAAACATATTGTTTACAATTAAAATTGTTAAAAAATGGGGGCGCCTGGGTGGCTCAGTCGGATAAGCTCAGTGAGGACAGTGCAGAACCCGCAGGGGATTGTCTCCCTGTCTCTCTGTCTCTCTGTCCCTTCCTGCTATGCTCTCTCGTCTCCGTCTCCCTCAAAATAAATAAACATTAAAAAAAAATTGTTAATAAAAGTAAAAACATTTTAATATAATAATATGGTTTTCATAACAAGTGAATATATTTTGATGCAAATAAATGTTACCGGAAATTTTTGTTGTGGGAATTTTTCTTAGTCTATTTTTTATCGCAGCATTTTGTTTTGTTTTGCTATGTTCTACCTTCTAATATTAAATCACTTTGAAAGCAATCATTTCATCTGGCCCTAACAATAAATAAATCGCGATTTCCTTGCATAACAACATTAGCCATCCTGTATTGTGGGAGCTCAAAGAACCTGGCTAGCTACAATTTAAGTAAGGAATGTTTACAGTGGGAATGGGCTGGTTGAGAAACAGCAAAGCAGACCAGGAAAACCGGGTCTCCTTTGAAATGTCAAGGCTGACAAAAGCCAGACATACCTTGGGGATCAACACGTTTTTTCTCTCTGTAAAGGCTTAATGTAAAATAGAGAAACAAGCCCCTTCCTATGACATAACACTGCCCTATACATTGCCTCGGTCACTTTCCCCTGGTATGCCGCAGGTCACTACTCTGTACTGTTACCCCGACAATTTATGAGTGTGCTTTGTTCATGCTTTTGAAACTACACATTCCCTTCCATGCCTCCCTTGAAATATACCAATAAGATTCTCAATAAAAACTGGAGAAGAGCTTTGCTGGGGGGCATTGCCACCAGAGTGTGTGGCCCCCTCAACCTTTCCTTTCTCTGATTCAGGAGTCTGGAGTAATCTGTCATCGCCGCCCCAGGGTTTGTCCGGCACTGTATGATATAGATCCATTTGTGCCCTCTTCATAAAAAAATAAAACAAATATTAAAATTCTCCAAAAAAAATCTACTCGATGTTTGCATGATATATAGAGCTAAATGAACTGGGTCAAATTTTTTAAGTTCAAACATCACTGCAAAGTATAGGATGCTATTCTACAGCCAATCTCTGTGTTCTTAAACCCAATTCTACACGCATTCAAACTTAATTTAGGGTTTCTGAAACCCCAAACCCTGTTGCTAGAGCATTACTGTAATATCTGCAGCAGAACAAAATTAGGCACTTTTTCCCTCATGCATTTGTGTCAAGATATAATTGTAAGGTAAATATTTTCAGATATGCTGTGTTAAGTTTTGGTCAACTGTCTCCCTCCTTCTATGTTGTACTAAAAGGGTTATTCCTATCTATTTAAAGAAGCATCAACTGGAAAATTATGTATCTATGCCTAAAATTTCAAGGAAATTAATGAAAGATGAAATTTATGTATCCCTCGCTTTTTAAATTTTTGAGAAAATCCCATTTGAAAGGTCCTCATGGCGATAGTAGGGAGGACCCACAGTTTACATGGAATACAATGTCATGCTACTGATTTTAACAATAATTGAATCTATTGAAATCTATTTTAGAGGCTAAAGTTTGTTCAGTAAAATATGTCTCAAGTTTTTCTCTCTCCCTCCCTTCCTCTTTCTATCCTCGCCATCTCTCTCATATTTTAAAAATGAAAGGGGAATACTGAAAGCCATTTATATATTTACGTCAATAAATGTGTATATTTTTATGACTTATATCTAATCACTACTTCATATTCTTGAAAAGGATACAATTAATTAATGGTAGCATTGAGGGGAAAAAAAAATTGTGTGCAACTGTGAAAAAGATCATTTCATTTCCCAGTAAGTGGAATATGCCACTTTTGGTTAATAAAACAAGTTCTATGAATTTCATTTTCCTTATTTCTATTAAAAGCACAAAAGTAGAAAAACCCAAGAGTAATTCTTAGAGTAAAAATAAATTAGCAGTTGTGCAGAGAACTTGATCCCACACCAATTAGAAGCATGAGCCTAGTTTTAAGTCATATGAATTTGAACGAGTAATGGGTAGTCATGACTGATCTATCCCCTTGCCAATGTCGCAGCTGTGAAATATGATGTCATTCTAAAGCAACTCAACTATCTTTTTTCTTGGTGTAGGATTTTTTTTTTCTTTTATTATCTTCATCCATTTCTATTTTTCCTGTTTCCCATGAGTTTTGTGAAAATATTAACTGTCCTTTCCTAACTTACTGCATCCATATAGACTATATTCTCTTCTAGGAAATTTCTTTACCATAGATTCTAAAGTATACAGATTAGAGATTCAAAAACAAAAACAAAAAAAGATGTGATAATCAGAGTATGTAACCACACAGTATGAGACCTTATGTGTAATACAATAACAAACTTGGGGCGCCTGGGTGGCTCAGTTGGTTGAGCGACCGACTTCGGCTCAGGTCATGATCTCACGGTTCAAGAGTTTGAGCCCCACATCAGGCTATGTGCTGACAGCTCAGAGCCTGGAGCATGCTTCAGATTCCATGTTCCCCTCTCTCTCTGCCCCACCCCTTCTTGTGCTCTGTCTCTCTCTGTCTTTCAAAAACGAATAAATATAAAGCAAAATTAAAAAAAAAATACAACAAACTTGTTCCTAGTACACTGTCTAAAAATAGGATATTATGTAAAATATAATTTACATAATAGTTATTTTTTTTCCCTTTCCACCAATATAATTCTATATAAAGACATTTTCACAGAAGACTTAATATATTGCTTAAATTCAAGATACCAAAGAATAAGCTTCTCAACAGAAATATCTTCATACATATATATACACAAACATAAATTGATGGTTGTATCAATCAGATTAATGGCAGGGAAAAAAGAAACACACCTAAAATGGTAACTTAAGACAGTTTCTAAAGGGACCACTTACAGAATTATGGGCCAGCAAGGGGGATAGTGAGATACCCTTGGATACAGACACTAGGAAACCATTAGTACAGCCAGGTCTAAAGAAACAAAGGATGCAAGAGTTTATCAGAATCTGGAAGGACCTGGAGTTCTGGAATCTCCTGCCATAGGTGGAGATGGACAGACACAGTCACTCTGAATATAATGGCCTCACGGGAGGAGGCATGGGAGATTGATACCCTGTTTTCTCCCTTAATACCTAATACCCCATTCTCTCTCTCTCTCTCTCTCTCTCTCTCTCTCTGTGTGTTCCTCACTTTCTCTCCCTCCCTCCAACCACCTGCCATTGACTTCCTTTGGCCAAATCCAGTTGGAAGCTAGAGACAGGTATCTAGGTAATGTAGTCTTTAGAAGTCAGTCTACAGGACATTGGTCATTGATCAGAATGGACAAGAGTAGACAGAGGACATGGAAGAGGAAATAAAGATTAAATAATTATATAACACAATATTGATTCAAAATTGTACATGGAGAATACTAGCTTCTTTTTAAAGAGATTATGGGGTCCCTGGATGGCTTCCTTGGTTGAGTGTCTGACTCTTTGGCTCAGGTCAAGATCTTAAGGCTCATGAATTCAAGCCCTGCACTGGGCTCTCTCTGTGCTGGCAGTGTGGAGACTGCTTGGGATTCTGTCTCCCTCTCTCTGCCTCTCCCTGACTTGTGGGCACTCTCTCTCAAAAAAAAATGAATAAATAAAAATTAAAAAATAAAGGGATTATGACTTCAGTCTTCCTATCAGTGACAATTGTATTACCATATATATTGGGGTTTTGAAAATGAACTACAATTTCAGAAACATTTCTGAGCATATCAGTCAAGAAATTAAACATGATAAACAAAGTTAATTCTTACGAGATTTAAAAAAAAAGTTTATTTATTTATTTTGAGAGAGAGAGGAGAAAGAGAGAAAGACAGAGAGAGAGAGAGAGAGAGAGAGAGAGATCATGCACATGCATGGGAGAAGGGCAGAGAGAGGGGGAGAGAGAGAATCCCAAGCAGGCTCTGAGCTGTCAGCACAGAATCCAATGCAAGGCTCAAACTCTCAAACCATGAGATCATGATCTGAGCCAAAATCAGGAGTCTGACACTTAACCAATGGAGCCACCCAGGTGTCCCTGTTATGATATTATTTTATGCCAAAGATATTCTGACAGAATTAGTATACCCCATGGTCTTCATAGCTATAAGGAACAAGATCAATCTGACAAGATGAAATGTAACAGATATAAATTCTGTTGGTTGGATTGAAAACTTGTATGCTCAAAGCACATTATGGTGCTTAGCAAGAATAAAGGTAAAACATTCTTAGGAAATTCTATCTATGGTCAGTTAGCACCTCAGGAATCAACAGAAGGTTGTGGCTGTTTGATATGGAAATCAAATCTATAGTTAGAGGTCATGACTTGGGATATAGCATTCTGCTTTATTTTGGATTCATAATGATATATTGTAAATCAACTTTCCTGGTAATTTAGCTAGTGGTAGTTTTACATGATGACTTCTTCCAAATGTTGGTTCCATGAATCTTAAATGACATGGTGAAATAAACTTCAAAATTATAAATCACCTAATTCCATAAGGATTTATTGAACAAGTACCATAAATAAGTCACCACACTAGAGAAGAAGAATATAAAGGTAGATATTTATAACCAATGCCTCTAGGTAGAAGTGCAAAATTAATGACTAACACATGTTGAGATTCTACTGTGAGTCAAAATGGCCTTTGGCATGTTTTGCATATTACATAACCGTTATAATGAAGTTGCTATGTAGGCATTCTAACATTCCCATGTCACAGATGAAGACACTGGGGTGAAGAGCAAAATGTCTTGCTTAAGATCACAGAGTTAATGGAGAGGCTAGCAATCTAGTTCCAGAACCCATGTTCTAATCATTATGATATACTCTCTCCACATCAGAGATATTTATATGCCAGGACAGACGGAGTCAAATTAACTTTTTGATATACGTTGGATCAGAAATGCTTCTCAGGAGGTTAAAATTTTAATATGCTTTTTGAACTAGGAGTTAGACACCCCTTTCCCTGCTTATGTCCTGAATTTTCCACAATTCCTTCCTGTACCATTTAGTCTTCTGTAAGACTCAGTCTGCCCGCTGCTTTCATTCAGTGACAGGAGGTCATTCTATATGCTCCCTGGTTGCTCTGATCCCAAATTAACCCATCAAATAGGAGTTAGAAGTCTCTAACCTCAACTCTGTGTTTTCTGTCCAACTTGAACGGCTGGGCTCCATAATAAGAGCCTCAGGATTCCACATTTTGATGTCCAAAAATTCTGCATTTTCACCATGCCTGCAACTGAAATACTAGCTACTTCCTCAAACCTACTCTGAATTTATGACAACAAAAGCAATTGCTAGTACCCCTACTATTAATACAACTGACACGAAGTCATACAGTAAAATTCCATTAAATCAGGATCTATGTCACGGTCATTTGTGAATTTATACAATTCAACACAGATCCTGAAATATACTCTGTACATATTCAGACATATATACTGAATCATAAATTTAAAAATGCATAAAAGATGAAACAAAATGGATGTCCATAGTACCTGTATCTAGTGTAAACTTAATATACCTAAAATTACATTTCACCACTCAAGTTTCCATTTGCAAACCATAGAAATCAACTGAGTATTTTGACTCACGACACCTGTATTTAACCCATGTTGCTTAAAATACCTGGAGTAGTTTGTGTTTTCCTTACTGGACACTGACTGGTATATTAAAAGACCAGTCAACACCTTAGGATATGTCCAGAGAAGCACTGGTACACCTCTGTCCCTGGTACCATGGCCACTTGTCCTTAAGTCCCCTCAGCTAACATTGAGATGGTTGGAGACACAGGCTGACTAACAACAACAAAATGTTGGAATTCGGTTAGATGTACTTAATACATGGCTTTGTGTGTTAGCTAAAACCCAGTTCCCGATAGGCAGCTAAGGTTGCACGAATTTTTGTCTTCGGATGGTCAGTTGCTTATTATCTATCAGAGCCAAAGGGCAAACCAGAAGCAGTTTCTTATAAGAATAGGGTGTTGTTGTTTTTACCCAAGAAGGTATGGCTTTTCTCCAAAAACACAGGCACTTGAGCTGTGCATATTCTATCATAGCTCACCACAGACTCTCCACTGCATACCGCATGGCATTTTGCCACCTACAATTTGAGTAGAACTGGATCAAATTGGTCATAAGGGCCAAGTGAAACATTTCTTTGAATTGCACCCTGGGCCACTTAAATAAATTTATCTTGCTCTGGGACCTATTCAGAGCCTTAAATAGGTCAGAGCTGCACAACCAAACATTGCAAACATCCCTTAAAAATCAGTGAGGCCCTCAAATTGTCATTCTTCTTTCTTTATGGTAGGAGAGTCAGCACAAAGGGTAGCACACGATTTTTCAGGTTGGCTTGACAAAGCAGTCTCTAACTTGGTAGCAGGCCCATTCTTTTTTTTTTTTTTTTTTTTTTTTTTTTTTTTTTTTTTGAAGAGAGGTATATTTCCATTTTCTATCATGCATATACCCAAGGAAGGTAGCGGGAATACCTCATTTTTTGTCTATCAGGTCCTATAAGCACAATTTCATTTATAAAGTGGATTGTGTGATGTTCTGATAAGACCATCGATATCTCTCTTTAGTAAAACATGGAGAGTGATAGCAATTGAAGTCACAGGGCAAAGGAGTACTGTGACCTACGTTTAATTGCTTCCTGTGTTCTCAAATTGCACATCAAGTATCAGGAAACTGTGTTAGCTTGCTTCAGTCAAGAGATAACACCCAACAATTCTCAAAAGCAGGATTGTTGCAAGGTTTCAGGTTCTGACTTCAGTTGAGAATTGAACCACTTTGGGTTGCTATTATTGATTGATTGATTGATTGATTGATTTTAGTTGTTCATTGCTATCACACCTAGCAGTGTTTTTTATGTCCATGTGCCATATGTTCTGTATAGTGATGATTACCATTGGTTTCATATGGCTTCCCTTAACCCGAGCTTTATGTAAGGTAACATTTTCAGTGGTCCCAGTATGAGATAGTGGCTCCAGCCAGCATAACAGCAGTAGAGAGGTAGTGAGATGGGGTTAATGCTGTTGGACTTTGAGAGGTTTCTGATCATTTGCATATGAGAATCTAACAGGATACCTCTAATGGCTGACAATTCCAACAGCAAAAGTAAACTAATGATAATAAATGAAACGAATCGAAACTTTACTAAATACCTGGTATAGACACAGTGTCACGTGTATTATGCCTATGAAACATCCTCCCTAGAACTAAACAAGGTGTGTTGTTATAATTAACCAAAGAAAATCTAAGTAGATTTGCCTGAGCTCAACACAGAAGCTGGTAGATACAGAAATGGATCCTAATCTTTCAGATCCAAATAAAGCATTGTCCTGATGTGTATGTAGCTATTTGATGACATTTGTCTAAACCATTTAATCCCCAGTGTTTAATGATGACTTTCATAAACATGCAAAATAATGTTACAACTAGTATTTTTTTTCCATACTCTTCCTTTTGTGGAAGCCTTCAGTGAAAGGGCAAACAAAACTAATAAATGGTGTTTTGTCTTTAAATATACCGAAAAGCAACTTTTACTTTTTAGGGAGTATAATAAAATTTGTAGTTTCATTATATCATTATTATACCTAAAATCAAAAAGCTAAGTGAATGAGAAATATTTAGTATAAATATTGGGAAAGATTTCACTTTTCTGACTTTACTGCATATAATAAAATTCATCTAAAAAAAAGAATGATTGTGTACAACACAAAAAATCTAGATGTGTATTAGGTGTTTGGAATATTCTTCTCCATATACACAATGATCATATTTGGAAAACAATTATCACCTAAGTATTGATTCTTTATAATGGCATTATTAAAAATGTTTGAATGATGAGATAAGAATCACACTTATTTCTTATAAATATATATATATACATATATATATATATCATAATATTAGTACAACCATCATATTAGACTGACAGAATTTTGATCCAATGTGAACACAATAATTTAGAAAATGACCAAAATCAACCAGAAATTCAAAGTGCTCTTAGAACGGTTACCCGGAAAAGGAAATAGAGTAATAGCTTATAAATATAATGAAATGAATGACTAGTTGCTTATTTATTAAAATAAATATTTCTTGAGTGCTTACTTTCTGTGAGACACTGATTTGGATGCTGGAGATAAGGTGCTAAGGTTGAGACAAAGATAGTCGTTGACCTCAGTGAACTCACCTTCTCTAGCAGAAGATATAGAACACCCAAGTAAACAAAGAGATAAATAAGTTAACTTCACCCTGTGAGAAATGCTGGGACATAAATAAAACTGAGTTTAGGAAAGGGAGCAATGTAAGAGAGTATGTGATGAGAAGTAACCATGAGGAGACCTAGGGGCAATGTGTTGCGTGCTAGAGAAATGAGGAATGTCTATGACTTAGAGGTGCAAACCTTGTCACGTTAAGTACTGAAGGATGACTAGTATGGATGGGTGTCATGAATGAGGGGGAGTGGTGGATGGCAAGGCTATTGAGGAAGGAGAGACTACACCCTATGTGATTACATAGGCAGGTTATGGGAAGGCATTTCAAATTCATTCTAATTTTAAACCTTGGCAAGCTTGGTGCAAGGAACTCCCAATTTCAGTAAGTAGATGTGGCTGCTCTGTAGAAGACTTGAAACTGGAGATGGGTAACAAGGGAGCAGTCAGGCCTGGTAGAAGGCTACTGTCATGGCCCCATTCTGACATAGCGGCTTGAGCCAACATAACAGCAATGGGGGTATTGAGATGGGGTCAGATACCGCCAGACTTTGAGAAAAGAGATTTCTGATCATTTGTATATGAAAAGGGAGAAGGAAAAAAAAATCTGTGACTTTGACCTGAGCTAAAAAGATGGTGCTGGTATTCAAATGATAAGTAATATGAGGAGAACAGGTTTTGGGGTGGAATGAAAATTTTTGGCTGAGGCTCTGATACATCCAAGTAGACATATTGTGTAGGCATTAGGACATACAAGCCAGAGAAGAGTATGTGATAGACAAAATATACATATATATTTTTTTCTTGATTTAAGGATCATTACCACGTATATACTGTTAAAACCATGCAACGAGATGAGAGAGATCACATTACATAATTAAAAGTTAGAGGTCTATATTATAACCTCTAATAAGCATTAGAGTAGAACACACAGTTTTGGATGAGGTAATTATAATTTAATGGTGAGTAAACAACTACACAGTGAGTTAAAAAGCATATATTGAGAATGAATATAATTACAATATTTTTTATCTCTTTTCTCTGCAAATTCCAAGAATGCATATTTAACATATAGCTTTTAAAAAGTATCCTGTATGTGTATTAATATATATGCTATATAAAAGATTAAGCCTCATTTAGATCAAGGCTAACAAATAATGCTTATAATTGTCCAGAGGAAATGCTTTGCCAATTATCACACACTGATATACTATGATTATGGATATGATAATTTAATTTTTTGAAAAAAATGTTATATTGAAGCATTCAGTTAAATAAACTGTGATAAATACTTATATGTGTTGTGTAAAATATAAGGCAACTAAGGTTGAAAAGGATAATTTGATATCTTGTAACATGTAAAAATCTTAATATCAACTATTTTTGGCTTATCGAATTTTGAGAAAAATTATGTCATGTTAGTTGACAAATAGTCAATGGCTGTCATACTGTGGATGTTACCTGAAAGGAAAGAACACCAATATTGGGTCATGAGCCAGGATTCAAAGCAGAAGGGAGTTTTGATTTGGGAATCAAAATTTGGGTCGGAGACCCATCTCCACCACAGCACAGACCAGGAGCAGTGGGCACTAGCGTGAGGAGATGGCAAGGTAAAAAGAGTAAAGATGCATAAAGACTAAGTCTGCCCTGGAATTGTACAAAGAAGAGTCAAAGGGTGTAAAAATTAGACCTAGGTGCACTCTGCCAGGTGTATTTCCAGTGTTCTAACTGATTTACTTTGCGTCATTCCCCTGCATTCCCCAGGGTCTTTAGTGAAATAGATCCTGTCCACAATGTCCTTTCAAGCTTCCAGATGACTCATGTAGACCTTATAGTTGTCACAGTGTCCCACTGTGAAATGGACTGCTTACACGGCGTCATATGAAATGGTGAACCTGGGACTGGCAGACTGTTACTGAGACATTTTACTAATTTAGATTCGTAATGATGGAAAATCCCCCCAATCCTTCAAATGTCATAGTTGCCGTCACGTTTTGCTTGGCTTCGATATCACCCAAGAATCTGCAAAAGTCAATCTACTAGAGATAAATTTCAGGCACTTTCGTTAACATGCAGACAAGGAATACTTAATTAACATGAAATACCAATGTATATTTCTCAGGCTTCAGTTGACATGGTCGCTGAACATGGCACAGTGCCTGAGCCTCTGAGCAAAGGCAGGTGCTCCCTGAAGTATCAGCTCTGCGGGACACCCTGCCTACATAATGGTTCAAAACAATCCTCTATAACCAGATCAAATCCTAGATCTTTTACAAAAAGTCCTCTGTCTTCATTATGGAAAAGGGAGTATTGATTCCCACTATGGCCTCTCTGACTCACCCTTCTGTACCACATCGATGTGGGATATAAATTTCAGTCTAAGGAAATGGGAAGAGGAAAGTCGTCCATCGCATCCACACACCATGCTACAGAATGGGTATGTTTTTTTTAATTCAGAAAAGTTATTCCACTCCAAAATTACCCACCCAGTAGAAAATGCATTTTTTGAGAACTTCTACATATGAACATATGAGCTCTTTCTACTTAAGTAATGTTTTAGAGCACATGATGGAAATACAAAAGCTAATTATATAAAATTGAGAATTTGATCCATTATAAACCACAGGTAATTATGAAAAGAAAAACAAATATTTTAAAGGTCAAGGAAACGGCCATCTGCTTAACAACCTGGCCATCTGTGAAAGATAATCCAAGGCCAGTTAAGAGCTCACAAAGCCCAAACGGCTACCCAGAAAGATGTCTCCTATGTTGTTAGCCTGTATCTGAAGTCAAGGTGTAAGGCACAGCCTGGGTGAGAATTAATATCATCCATTTTTATTTTTAAATCAATTTAAATTTGCCTTGTTAGAGATAATACCCAGTGTTTCAAAATTAAATTACCGTAAAGAGGCATTAAAGTGAAAAATCAAAATAAGTTGCACATATATTATAATTAGAAAACAATATCCTACTGTGTCTCATATTTTTATTTTTTATTAATTTTTTTTAAGGTTTACTTATTTTTGAAGAGACAGAGTGTGAGTTGGGGAGGGACAGAGAGAGACAGGGAGACAGAATCTGAAGCAGGGTCCAGGATCTGAGCTGTCAGCACAGAACCCGACGCAGGGTTCGAACACACAGACCATGAGATCGTGACCTGAGCCGAAGTCAGAAGTTTAACCAACTGAGCCACCCCAGTGCCCCGAAAATTTTCTTAATAAGCTCCATTAATTAGTATGTTTTGAAACCTGAACACTGCATTAACTATATTTAGATTTAGAGAAATTCCACAGTTTCAATTATTCTTCCTTTCAGATATACCTATATTATAGGTATATCTATACCTATAATATATATCCACATAGATATAATATATAGATATATTATAGATAATCTATATAGACATATTTTATAGATATAATATACAATGATTATCTATATATTCATATATAGATCTACATATATCTGATACATATGTTATATCTATTATAATATCTTTCAATAAAGTTTTATAATTTTATCTGACAGAAGTCTTACTGTTGGTCTTATTACCAAGTGAAATAAAATAACAAGAAACATTTAGCTCTAGAATCCACATTTTTATTATATTTTGATCAAATATTTGTTATGCTGAATTCATGGAAAGATTTGAATGTTTATATGTCACATGGGTATTTAAAGTAGGCAACTTAAATGAATTACTTTATTTGCGCCAGAAGTTGCTTTTAGAAAGCCTGAGCACAGGGGTGCCTGGGTGGCTCAGTCGGTTAAGTGGCCAACTTCGGCTCAGGTCATGATCTCGCGGTCCGTGAGTTCGAGCCCCGCGTCCGGCTCTGTGCTGACAGCTCAGAGCCTGGAGCCTGTTTCAGATTCTGTGTCTCCTTCTCTCTGTGACCCTCCCCCGTTCATGCTCTGTCTCTCTCTGTCTCAAAAATAAATAAACGTTAAAAAAAAATTAAGAGGCGCCTGGGTGGCGCAGTCGGTTAAGCCTCCGACTTCAGCCAGGTCACGATCTCGCGGTCCGTGAGTTCGAGCCCCGCGTCAGGCTCTGGGCTGATGGCTCAGGGCCTGGAGGCTGTTTCCGATTCTGTGTCTCCCTCTCTCTCTGCCCCTGCCCCGTTCATGCTCTGTCTCTCTCTGTCCCAAAAGTAAATAAACGTTGAAAAAAAAAAAAAAAAGAAAGCCTGAGCACAAAAAGAACTATGTATTGTTTTCTGGCACCTGGTTCTATATACACCAGAAAATCCAGAAATACTGATTTATAAACTCAACTGTCTTTATTGCTTTTATTATTTGTGAATTATGTAGTAATTTACTGAGAAAGGCCTGCGTATTTAACATCACCATATGCATATATGTAATACATAACAACAATAGCACCTACATATTGTAATATTGGAATCTTATTTAACTTTCTTGCTCTTAAAATATATACATATTATACATCATTTAATTAAAAAAATAACTCTGGGTATAATCCCATTTAAATGAATAAAAATAAGGTTAATGGTGAAATATTTGACCTCTATTTCATGCAGGACTACATAAATATATATATACATATATATATGTATATATACATACAACTATATATATATGTATATATATATGTATATATACATACAACTATATATATGTATGTATATATATATAACTACATACGACTATATATGAATATATATACATACACACACATATATATGCACATACACATGTGTATACATTTAGATATACAAATAAAGATATAGAGAAAATGAGGAACAAAGCAAAAACAGAGGAAAAAGTGTTAAGAAAATGAAACTGTGTTGCCAACTGAGTATGGAGAAGGAAGGATCCAGCTATTGTGGCTACTTGGGAAAAAATTAGATGCATCTGAGATGAATAGACCAGTATTTATTTATGTTTGTATCGTTACAAAAGCATTATGAGTTTGATGAACAAATATCTAGGCATATTGTAAATGATAGTCTCAGCTCTTTGGAAAAATAAGTAATCGCTGACAAAGCATGTTTGTGACCTAGAAATGACACCGCTACAGGTGATTAAGAATTACATGTTAAGACCAGCTCGTGCTTGTAATTTGAAACTTGCTTGAGCATCAGATAGATACCTTTTATGTGTGTAGAAAAGCCAGGAAAGTAATTGGTTCTACTTTTAGCAAAAGCAAGTTCAGCATTTCGAGATTTTTTTTTTTCCCTTTCCCTAACTGGTATACATTTTCTCCCTACTCAGCGGAGACATACGAAAAAAAAGACAAAGATTTGACTCAGCATTTGTGCTTAGATTCATTAGTGTTATGAACTGAAAGGGAGGGAAATCCAAACCATTTCTCTTTTCTGCTTAAAAATTCAAATGCTATAAAATAAAAATATTTCCAAAGTATGTTAAAGTAAACAGGAATAAAAGGTAGTATTTATTAAGTTCAATCCTTCCTCGCATTAATGCAGTAGTTTATAACTAGATACCTCATGTCTCTTAAGATTTAGGCAATGTTTTGGGAAATTTTCAACCACTTAAGGAACATTTTAGAAAATGCTATTTGCAGGGCATGTACTCAGGATCATGTTTTAATTGGTCTCTGATGAAGACTGGCATTATATTACTAAGAGAGACCAATGTATTTCTACTGCTCAGCAAAGGATGAGAACTATTATTTTAACATATCCCCCTACTGTTCTGACTTATTTGGGAAGTCATTAATTTCCTTAGGCCACTAAGACATTAGAGTCAGCTGTAGATTTTCTAAACCCACATGCCTAATCTCTGATAATGAATAAGCAAAAGATTATTTGTCTTTGGATTTTGAATTTGAGATTCATATTCAGGCAGAGACACGCTGAGGAAGCCTATATAAAAGCAATTATAGGATCAATCTAACTTCCAATCCCGATTTAACCCTACTGCCAGCCGCTTAAAACACACTGATGACAAAGAGAGTGAGGGAGCCATAGATCTTCTGTAAAAATGTTATCAGGGATGAGCCCTATTTAGTGTACTTACTACCTGATGAGTGTTACTTTCCCTCTCATTTTGGGTAAAATGGAGCCTGGGTGGGGCGGGGGGGAGAATCACAATTTTACCTCCTAAGAAGTATAATTTCCCCTCTCTATCCTCTCTCTAGTGTTCAGTTGAAGACATTTGGCCACAAAGAAAATGTCTAAAAGTTCCTTAAATTCTGGGAACTCTAGAAGTAAAAATAGTATCTACTGCATTTGCAGAGAAATGACGAAAAGAATACAATGGAAGAAAATAGATATTTTTACGTTTAAAAGATGAAAAAGGCTCAGAAAATGAAGATGAGAATATCTTCCTCTGAACATGACACAAATGATTATAACAGCTGACACTTCTTGACTATTTCCATGCTAGTGCTTTCTGTGGGCAAGTATGATTTGTCTTCCCAGAAAGCATCCTTCATATACAAGTGCAACTCAGAGAACATGCAAGTTTGAAGGAGCTGTTTCTCTCTTGTCTCCAGTCACGTTGTTTCACCAGGGACCACTAGTCATCCTATTACAGCACAGTGGCCACAGGGGAGGGTCTAGCACCCAAACCAATGTGCTGAAAATTCTCTGGATTACCAGCGAGCAATGAGATGTGTATGAGCAGGTATTGTTTTATTCCAGGTCTTGCCAGTTCCTAGATATGCACTCTTTTGCGAATTTCTTGACAGGATTTAAAATCCCCACCATTTGCCTGTGCCAATTTGAGCTGTTATTGTATTACTGGCTACCTGAAGTTTCCTGATCACTCTGGTAATACAAAAGCATGGTGCCCTTTAATACTAGATTTAGGCATGTGATAAACAGTATAAGAAAAAAAAAAAGATCGTGGCTTTTTCACTCACTAACTGTAGGACTTTTAAGCAAGGTAATTAATTACTTGTAAGCCTGCATGTGTTCATGCCCAAAGTAGAGGCTGTATCAGCTCTTTCCTCACGGCATTATGAGAATTAGATGGGATTCCACACATAATGCTCAAGGGCTGGCACATAAAAAGATGTAAAGACTTGAGTAATTTTACTATTCCCAGATCTTCTAGTTCAGTAACATAGCCCTGATTTCACACATGAGGAAACAAGCTCGAGAGGTTCAAGTGACTTGTCCAATGTTATAATAATGTATAAGTGGTTGGGAATTGAAAACTTACTTGGTTCCGACAAACCCCAAATCTGTACATTTAATTTGAACTACAGCATGAATGTAGACAGGCAGACATGAACACACATATAGTGACAAATCATATGCACAGCTGTTCACACAAATAAGTACACAGTAACGATTTCCAAAGGTGGGCTAAGCGCCTTTATGTAACCTCTGTCCACATGAAGAAATAGAGCATTTGCAGTACCCCAAACAACCCTTATGTAGCCTGGCACAAATTCTCTCTTGAGATAATCACCATGCTCTCTATATATTATATTTGTTCAGAAATGAATAAACATTTACCAAATTAATTAACCAAGTAATTAATTTGCTTATTTATGTTCATTTATTTATTTTGAGAGAGAGAGAGTGAGAGAGAGCTTGTGTCTGAAAGGCGGAGGGGCAGAGAGAGAAAGAGAGAATCCCAAGTAGGTTCTGCGCTGTCAGTGAAGAGCCTGACTCAAGGTTCCATCTTCCTGAACCATGAGATCATGAGCTGAGCCAATACCAAGAGTAGGACGCTTAACCAACTGAGCCACCCAGGTGGTTATATAATGGTTATATAATGAATGGTTATATAATGAATATATATTATTCATATATATATATTGATATATTCAATATTATATATAATATTCATATATATTATTCAATATATATATTATTCAATATAATATATATTATTATATATATTATTATATATAATATATATTATTATATATATATTATATATATATATAATATATATATATTTAGCTCTTATGTGTGTAAGAACTTACCAAACAAAAATGCAAACAAAGGTGCTGATTTATTCTATGTATGCACTAGTGTTGTTTAATGACAAGCATCCCCAAAGTGCAGAACTCTAATAGTTATGTAAATAGAGTGTGGATTGAGTGCATGGTTTCCCCTCAGGCATATATGCAAACATGATTCATATTCTACGAGATGCTAGCTCTAGCCTTCCTGAACGGATAATGAAGTGCAGAAAACAGAAAATTATAATTTCAGTTACATTAGCAGTTAGGGAATGAGGAGAGGACTCAAATTACAGAGTTATGAGAGGAAATAAAACATTCAAATTCACTGTGCTAACTTTAGAGTAGACTAGTATTTCTCTGGTTCTAAATTCTGGTTCTAAAATTTTGGCACGATGGATTTGCACATGGTAGCCAGAATGGTCCTTCCAAATATGTAGGGCATACTTTGCTGATGTAATTAGGTTTATGGATCTTAAAAGATAAGGGTAATTCCCCTGGATTATCCAGGTGGGTTCAGTCTAATCTCATGATCCTTAAAAGCAGAGAACTTCGACCTGCAGTGATGAGGCAGGAAAGAGTTGACTAGGACCATGAAAGAGTCCACGCACCAGGGAATGCAGATGGCTGCAAATAATTCCCGGTGGCCAGCCAGCGAAGGAACAGGAGCTCAGTCTTACCTCCACTTGGAACTCAATTCTGCCAACACCCCGAGTTTTCTTGAAAGTAGATTCTTCTTCAGAGCTGCTAAACTCTAGGTGAGACAATTTCTTGATTTCAATTTTGAGAGCTCCTGAGCACAGAAACTAGTTGAGTCCACCTGGATTTACCTGGCGTTTCTGACCATCAAGACTAAAATAATTAATTTGTGTTGTGTTAAGCCACTAAATTTGTGAGAATTGGCTACTTCAGCAGTAGAAAATGAATATAATATGCATCCAAAGTCAAGTTTGATCTTTACCTAAGTAATTGTTTCAAGGCTCAAGATCCGTCTTTACATATTTCTCTCTTTCTGACTTTAATATCTTACTCTCTTGTAGTTCTTGTATTCCTTAAATCCATGAAAGCATTATGCTACCTAATTTCCATAGGTCTAAGGTGTCCAACAGGGGAGGAGATCTATTTACTGCGCAAAATAATAGCAGTATAAATGAAAAGTTATACGGAGTGACTTAGAACTTATATCTCTGCCACCTCTAACTACATCATCCAGATCAGGTTATAGTGATAGAGTACCCAGCTCTTGTCCTTAATATGAGGCACTTTTTATGGCTTTCAGGACCCAATAGGACATCTTTATACTATTCTTTAATATTTCCGGTATCTTGCTGAAATATATCAGTTTCTCACTCCTTCCTCCCCACAATGTACTGCATAGAATCTAATCCTTCTATGATATAGTATATACTTTGACCTGCTACACAGGTCTTTTATCTATTAGCTGATTCCATTATCCCATGTCCCCACTCTCCCATTAAAAAACAAAACAAAACAACAACAACAAAAACGACAACAAAACTCTAGCCAGAAAAATCTCCAGTGCTTGTAGAATACCCAATTGTGGAAAGAGGATAGATAGATAGATAGATAGATACATAGACAGATACAGACACACAGTGTTTATATATGTACTATTTATGTACATTAACATACACAGTATAGTATTTATATATAATGTATATATAGTATGTATTTATACCATATAGCATAACCTAGTATATTTATATTATTATGCATTCATATTATGAATTAATATTATATTATAATTTATGGTAATAAATGATATGATGCAATAATAATCAATAATATTATTTATTAATATTATATATTGATATTTATAATAATAAATAAAACAGTGCAGTGGCACAGCTTAAAATTGGTGGCATCCTAAATTTGATGAAATCTAGTATGAGTATAAATTTGTATTTGATAGTGAATACATGCATTAGAATATATGTATGTATACACATATACATGCATATATGTGTGTCCTTGTAAGAGAGAGTGAAGGAATATGCACACATTGATAACAGATGACAAAAAGCATCTGCTCCCCAAATTTACCACCAGTGGACTGAAATGATTAAGGTCAGGTTTCTTACGCTGCGATGGTAGTTGCATTTGCTACAGGAAGTGTTCATTGGACTTCCTCTCTCCTGAACAAGTGTTATTCATGTATGGAACATTGGAAAATATTCTGAGATGGAAGAAAAACCTAGTCTTGCAATTACTTTACAATTTTTAATCCACGGAGAGATGACTGTTTAACATTCAAGCCCAAATATAATTTCTGAGGGCAGGAGGGAATGCAGATACTAAAGAACATAAAAAAGAACTTTGAATCCTAAGGAACAGGAAGAGAAAGCCAGTCAGAAGAAGAGTTAGTTGCAAGGTTTGAAGGAGACGAAAGCTAGGTTGTTCCAGAGAATCAAAAGAAATAGGAGTTTCTAATGAGGAATGTCAATTATATGCTATATTTAACCTGACTTACCCTTAAGGTTATCGTTAATGAGAAATCCAATATCAATAATCAATATATTTAAGTTAGGCACAAGTGCATGATCAAATCCTGGAAGTTATTCATGCAAGAAAAAAATGTACAAAATATTTAAAGAGCTATGCTTGTGGCATTGACTTCTAAACGCTGTAGATTCTGGAACTAAAATTGACAGGTTAACCAAGGAACATCAGCTCCAAGTTTCTAAAATATGTCATTTACTATGGGGAATAAAGTAACCCTAAAACACTTTAGTCAAAAATCTTTAATATAATAAAATTGTTTAAATATGTCATTTATCCATTAGACTGTCAGACAACACTCCCACACACAATGAGATGCTTGCTTTTTGACAGCTGGAGTCATGTGGGGAGAGCTCTGTACTTCAAAGGCTAAAATAAATGCCCTGAATATATTGTGCAGAAAACACTTCCAGGAGAAATAATCTGGGATTAATTTAAATAAATTCCACATCCAAAATTGTGAAATATATATATATATATATATATACACTCTTAAGAAATCTATTTGTTCGTGGAAAAGAGTAAGTCAGAATTAGATAATAATACAGTATATAATAAAGAATTGAATAAATCCATAGTATAAAATTCAAGTGAAAATAGATGAATATGTTTTGATTAATTTCCTGAAGAAGGAGCATTTGACTTAGAAACAAATACACAAGTTTTCTGATATATAGAAACACATTTTATTGATAAAATGAATGCGTTTTCTAGGAGTAATATATAATTCATTTCTGGCACAATTTTACAAGACAGCCACACTGAGAAACATGGTCCAGTATTAGAGAACTAATCACAGTCCCCCCACTGCCGCTCATTCACAAGGGATATGTTCTAAGACCCCTAGTGGATGCCTGAAAATCATGCACAGTAGTGAACCCTACATATGCTATGCTTTTTCCTATACATATATGCCTATGATAAAGTTTAATTCATAAAGTATTCACAGTAAGAGAATAACAACAATAACTAATAGTAAAATGGAATAATAATAATACACTGTAATAAAAGCTATGTGAACGTGATATCCCTCTTCCTCTTGCAAAATATCTTATTATTCACCTTTCTTCTATTTGTGATGACTCAAGGTGACAAAATGCTTACATAATGTGATTAAGGGAGGTGAATGACATAGACATTGTGGTGCCATGTCAGGCTACTACTGGCCTTCTGAGGATACATCAAAAACAGGATCATCTGCTTCTGGGCTACAGATGACTATGGGTAACCAAGGAAGGTGAAACTGTGGATAAGGGGGCGAGGGCTACTGTATATAAAATATTTGACCATTTCAAATTCGACTCAAAGTAGCAGTGATAACCAAGAGCAACACCATCAGCCCCACCAGCACCACCATAAAACTACCACTTATTTAAGTTTGTAGTGACAGGTGTCAATGATTAGCTACTTCCCATAGAAAGTTATAAATCCTGCCACAAATTTGCAAGGGTAATGGTATGACTGTCATTTAACAGATTGAAGAACTAAAACTCAAAATGTTTAAATGATCTTCCTCAGATCTCATAGTTTGAAAAAAGATGGTTATGGAGTTTTGAGACAGATACATCTCATTTCACAGTCACTTGTCTTTTTATTTAAATATGCATATTTTTCTGTTTAATGAATTGTATGAAATAGTATAGATTTAGAGTTGAAGATTTATTTTAGGCCTGCTTATGGAATAATTTGGTGATAGTCTTAAATATTTTGCTTATTTTCTCCAAGTCTAAGCTTTTTTACCTATAAAAGTAGAGAAGCTGTTATAAATTACATCCACTTGAATATATGCTACCCTTTTCTCCAAGCTCTAAACTTGACAAAACTTCCATTTATTTAATCAATTGGTGTTTGAAATATCACGTTTTTTTATTGTTTTTGGTGCTAAGAATTCGTGGTTGAAAAGATAATCAAAAGCCCGGAGTTTTTCAGTCATTTGATTGTAAATGGTGTGAAATAAATAAATACATTACATAATAACATTCATAATGTATAATGGTGTGTATATACACATGTGTATGATTGATTACTTTGTATGTTTATATTACATATGTGCCATAAAATAAAGTTAGGCTGTGAAGTAGACTGTGATAGATGGGGAGAATTTAAAGGTGTATTAAGATGGTTTCTCTGAGGTGATATTTAAACAGACTGTAATGAAGTGCATTGATGCTCTGCAAAAGAACTAGGGAATATCTCAAATACAAGAGAACAATGAAGAAAAAAGCCCTAAGGCAAGAATTGGCTCCTTGTGTTTTAGGATCAGCATGAAAATCCAGGTGGCAGATTGGAATAAACATCTGGAAGATGTTCTCATCTACTCTCCTGAAATCACCCAAGTCTGTACTAATATTTTATTTCACTTTCATATAGAAATAACCTCCTTGAATTCTTCCTTCTTCCACTAGTGTTGGTTCTTTATGGATTAACAACAGTGGCATGTTCAAGTCAAATCCTTTCTCCCATTTAAAAATTTCCAGTGGCCTATGATAATATTCAGAATAAAGTATACACTGCTTAAAATGAGCTACAGACGTCTACATGTCTACCTGTTGCAGGACTTTCTGATGAGCAAGTGATGAAGTGTAAGGACAGGAAGCATCAGGGAAGGCGCCCAGATTTTGACCTAGGTAGGTAAATGATAAGGTCATTAAATGAGATGTAGAAGATCATGAGAATAAACTTTGAGGAGAGTATTAGGTATACAGAATTATATGTTGGACCAGTGATGTAGGAATGTCTAATTGTAATCCAAGTGTTTAGGAGAAATAAAGAGAAAAACATTAAATCAAGAGAGCAAATATTTATGAAATGAAAGAATTCCTTGGAAAGACTGTTAATTTGTGCAACAATGAGAGTATGCATATAGTCTGAAATATAGCTTTAAAGAGAGTGGGGTTTTTGAAGATGAACCATATCTAAGAAGTAGCAGTTCATTGTAGCAGTTCATTGTAAGGAATTTACCTATACCATCTCCAACCACATGGAGAAGGAAACACACACACACACACACACACACACACACACACACATAGATATCTATATATCTATATATCTATATATCTATATATATATATCTATATATATATTCAGGTACGCGCGCACACACACACACACAATTAAGACTTCAAGAAAAGGGAACTGTTGTTCTTAGGACATAACTAGGTTTCAATTAAAGCACAAGTTAAAGGGGAATTTATAAAACAGATGGAGATCATTATCGGAATTGTACTCATGACAGACTCTAAGTTCCAGAAATTAGAGGGATTTGTTCGAGAAAAGAAAGGAGTGTTAGGTTGGGTCAAACTGGGCTACGTAAGAGTTCTGCAGAGAAGAAAGTCTTGAATATCTGGTCAGAACTGTGGTAAATGAGCATAAATGTCCTCATAGGCTGAGAGCTCCAGGACAGAGTGGAGACCTCCTTGGAGGTTGATGTGGGGGTGGAGAGGCTGGCTCAGCAGGAGCGCTAAGAGAGGCACATGAGGCTGTAAATGCACGTCTCCACATTGTTTCTTCCAGTTGTCCCTATTTCCCTTTCGTGATAGAAAATGCAAATGTATTCAATTATCTTTCAAGAACCAACAGTACATGGGCTTTTAAGACAAATGAACTAGAGAATGTTAAAGATGGGAATTAATGGTGAACCCAACATGGTATTAGGTTTATAAATAGAATACATACATCTTCCAGTGTGATTTGAATGTTACATTTTGGTGCTTCTCTCTTTTATGTATTTTCCGTTACTATAGAAACTTCCTCTGTAGAGCCATATATCTATTTTAATCTCGTCAAGACTTTCCTGAGTTAAAAAAAAAAACATTAACATTAAAAAAAGGAAGAAAGATTCAGTGGAAAAGTCTTACAGAAACACAAAGGAAGATCCAACTAAGCAAGTATTCTAGCTACAGTCTTGTTTACATTCCATCCTATGTATCTGAGATCTGGAAGCAACCGAGCACTCCACATTTCTATGTGTGAAATGAGAATAGTGGTGTTCTTTCCTGTCTCTGAATCATTTGCAACGGGGAATTTTCAAAAGTTCGTTTAAGCTAGTGGCTGATTTCACTTCGTGTGGCAACATACTGTATAAAGTAGGCATAGGTCTTGGAGTCAGATAACCGAGTATATTAGAATCCCACACTGTGTAGCAGTGAGGCAGAGTCTGTTAGCAAGATCTCCAACTTACCCACCCTGGGGTCTTGCCCTCTATTTAATCTCTTTCTGACTCAATTCTAATCAGCAAAATGTACATAGCAGGTGTAATGCCTACACCTCAGGCTTCACATGAGCATTAATAACATGAAGCGCTTCAAACATTGTAATAAATTATAAAAGCTCAGTAAGTATCTGTTATTACTGTAGATAACATCATCCTTACACAGAGTTCAATAAAATATACAACTTTAGTGATACACAGATAAATAGACAATCAGAGTTTTTATCATATGTGGTAAAAACATAAATGCGTTTGGATTTCATTTTAGTCAGTTATTTACAGTTTCAATGGGGTAAAAATCCTATGTTAAAAATATAGACTAGCGCACCAAAGGCTGGAGAGAGCCAAAAAATAAATGACCTTGTGTCAGTTCTGAATGAAGAGATTAGGGGTATGCAGCAGGCCACTAATTTTTAAATGGTGAAGTGAAACTAAATGGAATATTCTTGTTAATATCCAGGAAGACACATTATCACTATTAAGAAGGAATGTGATCAGATGAGCTTTCAGTGGCTGAATGAAATTCTGAAGCAACAACTTCAAAAATAATGCTTTTGGAAAGAAAGGGGTAAAAAGATAAGAACGGGAAGGTTCTTGTGACAACAAAAAAAATTCTAGCAAACACTGGCTGCTGTGTTGTAAGTTAGACATGTCCATATGGGAAATGTTTTCACTGCAAGGTTAGATCTTTGATTTCTTCACCTGCATCTTCTAAAACCACTTCATAAATACCAACATGCACGCAATAGTAAAACAGAAATGCTGTTTGTAATAATTTAGAAATACAAAATTAAAGGAATTTAAGAGAGGATGTGTGTAAAGTTTTAATTTTCCTATTTGAAGATGAGGATGAATAGGACGAGCTAGGCCTTCCTCTTTCGTGGAAACACAGTCTCTTAGCTCATTCTCTGTTGTCTTCTTCCTTCCCAGCACAGAAAACAATGGTGACACATAATACAAAGGTTGGCTCAATGAAATTTCGTGAAAGAAAGGAGGAAAACGTGAAAGCATAAAAAAGGTAAAAAAGAGAGACAAAAAGAAAAGGAAGGAGGCAGAAGGAGGGAGAAAATGAACAGGTCTCTCCTTTAGAGCCCATCCTATTTTTCTGACTTCCCATAGAGCTTGAGCACTAGTTCTAGGGTCACAGCTTTTGAATCCAACCGGAGACCTAAGCAACATTTGCCATGCACTCCTGGACAGATTATTTAGCTTTGCTACCACCAATTTCCTCTAAAATACATAAATAACAATAGTTGTAGCAGACCAGTGTTTTGCGGTTTGAGATAATACCAGCAAAGAGGGAGCATACCATCAAATTGTTCGAGGAAGTGTGTAATACAAAATTCATACAGCAATTGAGGCAAAATTCCAACGATTATTAAAAAAGCTATGGGGGGAGGAGGAAATGATTCTTCCAGAGAACCCAGCCCAAGAGGAGTAACTGGAAATGTGCAGAGATCTTTGTGCTAGGTTCTGTGACAGTGACGGGCACATAGATAAACAGGCTGAGTTTCCTGAGTCTCATTATCCTATCTCATAATCCTCATTAACCATTAAGGAAAGGCAGCATTTTCATAGAGTAATAAAGCCTCAGTGAAATTTTCATACAGGGACCTGAAACAACAAAATTGGCAGTGGCTTCACAATACCGTGTCACGATGTGCATAGAGAAAATCGTCACAAGATTCTTTACGTTAAACAAAGACCATAATGCCAAAACCAGGTTCTGTGTAATTGTTATTATAGGGAGCTAGAGTATTGTCCTGATGTAACATTCTGGCAAAAAAAAATTGCCAAGTGTAATGTCCCATAAATGGGTTGGGGCAGAGAGATTTTAATATTTTTCATATCAAGAACTAAAACTCCGTTGTGGTTTTACATTTTAAATTTAATAATCTTGAAAAACAGGGGTGATACCTGTTTAATATATTTTATAATGTCTTAGGTAAAACTATAAGCTGATTATTTTTTCATTACTTTCATTGCTAGCTCATAACTTCTCTGTTTAATGATAGAGTTTGCTTTTGCAGTTGTGATAGAGAGAAGTAAAGGCACAATCAATCCAGTGTCTGTGTCATCTCCGATTTCTCATTAAATCAATATAACTGAGAGTTTGCCTCCACAGAGATCTATATGGGAACCTGGGGACAGGAGGAGACTGGCATCCAACATTAACTAAAGGTCTGTGTCATCATGTTATTACAGCACGCTTTCTGTTTGGGGCTGACATCTGACCCAAGGTCTCCACCAGGCAGTTCAGTGGGAAGTCCGCTGAAATCTGTTGTTTGCACATAGCAAATCCTGGAAAGTTTTCATATGCAAATTTTTGTTGGTAGGCTTTGAGCCGGTGACTTTGCCTTCCTATTTGATAGGTAAAGTGGTGATAATGTGACCAATGACATACCATGTGAACAAATAATACAGTGTGCAAAGGTATTTTTTTTTTCAAAGGTGTTTTTTTTTAATTATAAATTTCAGGTTCTTTCAGGTTCTGGTTTGCTGTGATCCTCAAGTCAATGCCACTGAGCTTATAAAATGCTATCTGTTTAGTGTTTACATCTCTTAAGACACAAGTATTTATCCACCCTTTATATAGGTCCCAGAGGAAATAATGATTAAAGGATTTGTGGAATATTATGATTTGTTTTGTTTATCAAAAAGTAAATAGGACTGTGTTTGGGCAAGGCATAGGCAGATGGCAACTTTCTAAGGTTTACAGAGCTCATAGACTACATGAAAAAGAAAAAAAAATCATTTTAATTCATAAAATAATGCCTCAATTTCCAAGTCTCCAAACAAAATATCCATATATCCCTTACAACCCCCAATATTGAGGTTTCAATGAGAAATTAATGTGAGATGGGATTAGAAGATGATTGTTTTATGGTGACAAATGACAGGTTTGTGAAAATACAGTACATTCAAACTGCATTGCTATAGTGACTTATATATCCCCCCCCCCCCATTATTTACTTCTGTAGAAATTTAAGTATACATATTTCTTCTTGCTAACTTCTAGGGTTTAAATATTGGGAGAAGCAAGATATTGTCACAAGAAGAAAGGATGGTAAATGATCACATAGGGTCTGGTATTTGATAGCCCAGGAGTAAAGTGATGGTTGAGTCAGCACCCATAAATCTCCCAAATCTTACTCCCAGAAGAAAAGGACATTGACAAAATTCAAGGACTTGGCTAGCTGCGCCTACCATTATTGTTTTCTTTCTAAGCGTCAGCAGCTCATTATCTGAATACATAGTGTTAATGATGCCTCCTGTCCTACCATTTTCCTCACCATTGGAATACATGTTTCCTCACACAATACCCCAGGGTCCCTTTGTTATCAAGTAAGAGGGAGTTGTATCCTGAAAACCTAATAGAATGGTGATGGGTAATCATACCTCCATCTGCACCTGTAATTGATGCAACAGAATTATTCTGGAGACATTCAGAACAGAGACGGTGATTGACGATACCCCCATCAGGGTTAAACATTGACTTATATACCCCATCTGTACTGAAAGAATTCAAAGAAACTTCAAAAATTCATATACAAATTAAACAAAAAAAAATATGTGCATAAAATGAAGAGATAAGAATTGGAGCAGAAAAACAATAAGATGGAGGCAAGAAATAGAAATATGTGCAAAATGAATGAATATGTGAATGAAAAATATTCAAGAGGTAAGTCTAGAGATTACAAATGATTTCTGGCAGTGTGTGTGTGTGTGTGTGTGTGCAGATAAACAAGTTATTACTAAAATCTATAAACTTACAGTCATACATATTTATTTCTAATTAAGCCATCTGTACCTTTGCACATTTTTATACCATTTCGCCTTTTGAATAATGAGGGTTCAGACACAATAAAGCCATTGCTGAAAACGTATTCCTAATAATAAATTCATTTTTAACACATCAAGAAACAACGTCAAAGGTGTGTTTTGTTACGATATAAAAATACAACTAGTGTGGGCTCAAAAATCCAACATGTGTGAAAAGGGTATGAGTTTTCTACTTGTTTAATTTGCAGCTCTTTTCTTGCATTTACTTTGTGAAGTATTTTGATTCCACATTTCCTGTTTTTACAGTAACATGCTTATCTCATTGAAAGTGCTTCGTCTGAAATCAATGTTATTTTCACAATTATATAAAATAAGCCATTTGCGCATATTTCATCAAAAATAGCATTCAGCATGAGATAAGCATTTATTGATTTAAAGGAAACCACATTCGAGGGAAAATATCTAAAAATTATAGTAGAGATAGAGCTGACCATCCTGGAATATAAATCTACATTAACTTGTTTCCTTTTAAAAAAAAAAGGAAAAGAAAGACTATGCACTATGTATATGATGTATACTATATAATTATAGTATAATATATAATTATGTAATTATATATTCTATTGTTATTTACAAAAGCTTAATTTGAAAATCTATCTAGACATTCATTCAAATAAATTATGGTCTACCTTTCTGGTAGAATTTTAGGAGTTAATGGTGAGACATGGTTAGTGATTATGACTGAGAGTTCTCCCAAGAACTGAAATCTGGGCTTCATTACTTATTAAATATGTTAACTTGACACATTGTATATCCCCCTAAACCTCAGTCTCTTTGTCCTGAAATGACGCAGAAGAGTGAGTACTCACTGTCACAGGTGGTAGAGGTAGTAATGGGAGTAGCAGTAGCGACGTTATAAAACATCAGGTTGTCACAGACAACCTGATGACACAAGAAAACGTTCAACACATAACGTAAAGTGAAAAAAGGAGATGATAGAACAGATTGGAACCTTGTCAAATTTCAATGAGACTTACTTCCTTTAGCTGGAATACACTTTGAATATACTCCTTTAAAGCATAATAAATGTGTGTATATAATTTAATTTAAAGCATAATAACATGATCATGATGTCAGATATCAGAAAGCAAGCCCAGCTGAAGGGTGTGTGTGTATATTATCTTTTTTTCCCCTTTGCTGTGAAAATGTCAAGTGACATGTTGACATGATACTTTTTTGAGGCGTCAGTTAATGATGGGATTTGTTCACCTGTCAGGAATTCAGTGCAACAAAGCACTGCTTTTTTTATTTTTATTTTTATTTTTTTGCTTTATTTTTCTTTTTTTCCCCTAACAGATTTACTAGGGACCAATAGCCACACTATTTGCTCACTAACAGGTGGCTTTGGTAAACGTGTTTTGAGACCATTTATTACCTCCGGTGAGATGTAAGCAGTAAACCACAGAGCCATACAAAATCATAACTCGATTATATCACATGAAGCAAGTTCAATGGACACATCACTCTGTATTCTCCAATAGAAATAGTAAATAACAAGGAAGTAGAATTTCTAGAAAAAAGCAACTTTCTGCAGATACCGAATTAAACACTTCATGATATCTACTACCCTTGTTAAAATATGTGTAATCATTCCTACTGTAATTTGGATAATAGCCACAATTTTTCTTAAAAAAAAAAACGTTCTTATGCATTATAATCAATCAATCAATCATCAATCAATCAATCAACATGTGGTAAGTCTCAGGAGGGAGATCTTCAAAAAAATTTGACTGAGGCTCCACTGGGAACCTCCTAGTCTATACATGTAAACAAAGAGAAGGAAATACACTCAGGAACGTGGCATGTTTGTGAGAGATGTAAGACTGAATACTTGTCTCAATTTGAACCTTTCATAATGCAGGGTTTATCCTAATAAAGTCAGGTGTTTCTCTATTTCAATTTAGGTGGGGGTGTCATGTGGAAACATCTAAAAATTTTTGCAACTGGTTGAGCCTGACGACCTCAAGATTAATTACATTTTAACAAAAATTTAATCTCTGGGGAATTCACATTATTTTGAATGTTTTGCCTAGAGATGTGATTGATATTTTATAATCACAAATTTACTAATGCAAATTGGCATAAGTCCATTTCTCAACCCGCACCGCATATAAACTTGACCAAAAGGGAAAACAGCAGAGTATTGACAATGATTGTATCTGGATAATAAGATTAAACATAGTTTCCATATTTTTTATATAGCTTTTTTCTTATTTGGAGGGGAGTGATATTTTCATATAAGCTGTGTAAATTAAAACATTTTATTAAATGTTGGCTAAATACAGATATAAAACTAAATAGATTTTGAGAGTAGCCTATAGGATAACCATTATAGTATATTCCGTGAAATACATACACACACACAGAAGCCAACAAGTAATGAGAAATGTCACTTTGCAGTGATGAATTTTGGAAGTGTTAATCACTACGTCGTTAAGATACTGAGAACCTCACTTGTCAACATTTTAATTTTTAACGCCTCTTGTCTGTTTCCGAACTATTTTTCCCTACATTACATTCCCCAACCACTGTTCAGTTTCCAAAGTAAACAAGTTATATTTAGGAATAATTTTTCTAGTGTGGATTGCAAGAGCAATTATGTGTCCTATTCTGAAAATTTCAGGACACTTGCTTTCATTATTTTCTTTGTAGTGATGGCATCTTCCTCTAGAGAGGTGTACAAATTGCTGTGTTTTTAGGTCAAAGTGTTGAAGTCGTATTTCTGCACACATACCCACCTACCCACACAGATACACATGCTGCGATGTAAAAATTCTTAGAATCTTAAGCTTTATATATTTTTTCTTGCATAAAACCAATTAGCTAATGCTGATGGTCAACACAGATTACCTTAAATGTAAGGGGACTTATGCGTGGCAACATGCGCTTTCAAGTTCTCCTCCTGTAGAGTTAGTTACTGCCCCACTTGAGGACATGTATGCAATGGGTTGCAGCTGTTTGGTTATACGAAAGGGTGAGGTTTCCTTCTGCCTCGTCCTTCTCTTAGCCGATTGCCCAGATGCGCTTCACATCCCTGCTTAACGCTTATTCAATAACGGGATTATTTTCATTTTCTTCTACCTTTGATGAGGGTTCAGGATTGGGCAGAGATTTTGTTTTAATTATATTTTTCTAGCAAAAGAAAATCTTGAAGGGGTTTAACTGCCATCCTTTTCTGTTGTTTATTTTACAGGGAATTCACGTTCCTAAATTAAAAAAAAATGTTTATTTATTTTTGAGAGAGAGACAGAATGCAAGCGGGGGGGGGGGGCAGAGAGAGAGGGAGAGGCAGAATCTGAAGTGAGCTCCAGGCTCTGAGCTGTCAGCACAGAGCCTGAGCCCCACGGATCCAGAGATCATGACTTGAGCTGAAGTGGGAGGCTTAACCCACTGAACTACTCAGCACCCCCATGTTCCTAAATTTTAAAGTAAGTGTGTGATGGGAGAAAGTGGATAGACTTTCAATTCCACCATCCCAGAGCTGCTTCTGTTGGGTTCAGCAATGCTCAAAAGTACAGCTCCATGCACCATGAAAGCCCCTCTTTTTTTTCTCTCCTTTATCTGAGAGGTTTTTTTTGTTGTTGTTGTTTGTTGTTGTTGTTGTTGTTGTTTTTTACCTTTCTGGCCCCTGTCCTGCTCATGTTGAACTTTATTTTCTGTCTTTTCAGCACTGAAAAGTGCACTGAGCTGACAGATTTGCTACAGTCCCCCACTTTCCTTTGCCCACATCCAGGGACTGGAGTATGCAAACACCCTCACCCTATCAGCTGCTCCTCTTAAATTGATCGCCCCCACTTGCCTGTGGGTACCCCTTAGCTTTCCTGGGGTGCATATGCAGCCTGTTTCCCAGTCACACGTGTATATGTGGCCCGTTGGCATGGGTCTGCTGTCTTCTTCACAGATACTGATACCACTCAGGTGTTGGCTGGTATATTCAGTCGTCTGTCAGTGAGTTAGTGTGTTTAGTTATCTTCTTCCTTTCTTTTGGGTTGACACCTCTATCATCCATGTGGTATCCTCAAATCGCTAGTTTCATTGGGGAAACTGTTATACTTTTCTCCTGAAATTTGTAAATTTCTTCATATTTTATATCTCTCAACTTTTCTTCTACTGTCTTTTGAAGTTTTTGTTTTTTGTTTTTTTCAGTGAAAACTCAGGTCTCTGATTTTTTTTCCCCATACAAGAGATGTGATTTCTGTTTCTGAAGGCCAGAAAACTTTCTTTTTATTATTAATATTCTTTAAACATTGTTGGCCTATTTATTTAATCCTGTTCTAAAGTTCAACAATATCTCTATTTTATAGAAATTTCTCCACTCCAGATATCTCATTTACTCACTGTATTTAAGGTTTTTCTCCTGTTCTGCATCATTATTTTCTTAAGGTATCCTCCATGTCACTATGACTTCAGTGTTATTGATTCAATTCTGTGTACTTCTAATGCAGTTTATGTCACTATTGCTTTTTGATATTATTTAATTTATTCTCTATACTCTTCTAACTCATTCATCATATCCTTCTGTGGTTTTCTCATAATAAAGATTATTTTGCAATGTCTATGTGGTCTATGATATTTGTTAAAGGTAAAGTAAAATAATTTTTATACAAGTTGGATAAATGTCAAATATTTTATTTAACTTACTAATTAATGAAGGAACCAGGAAGATATTACAACTGGTTCAAAGGCAATTTCAACACACACACACACACACACACACACACACACACGTCATTACTGGCATTAAAATAAATTTACAAATTAATACAAAATGTGTCAGTATTCACAGGACAATTGTCCATTGTATACCATTAGCCATGATTTGCATTTCGGACTAGAATCATTTTTATTACTCAGTTTTCTATTCATATTTCTAAAAAAGCATAAAGACAGTCAAAAGCAGAGATAATTCAGAAGAATGCAACAGACAGGACATTAAATAAACTTTTGCACGTTTTTGAAGGATTCTACAACTTGGAAAAATGATAAAGAACTATTTGCCTTAACATTTTTAGTTTCTCAAAACTGAAGATTTTTGTTACATTTTCTTCTTGGTGATTATCCCCTTCCCTTTTCTTGTCTTAAATATATATATAGTATGTTCCATGCAGATTGGGATAGAAAAATATTAAATCATATCATCCTCCTTCCATATTGCACATCAGTTAATTGAAATATCTATGTTATTCTACCTGCATTTTATATTAATTTTACCTTAATAGCTGTCAGAGACACAGAGGAGGGAAAACACCATTCTACGTCTCCATATTTTAAATCAGCATTTAACTTCACAGTATAAGACAGCAGCCAATACAGGAATTTACCTTTTACCTAATATTTTTACGGAGCTCACTTTACAAGCTCTTTAGCCATTGGAAAAATAATCTATTGACTATATCACTATGGCTCCTTTGTACCAGCAAATTTCTATTTTATTAGTAACAATAAAACACAAACAAAGATACTGTTAGAGTTGAGGTACTGAAACCATGCTTGATGCAGTTAATGAAGGTAAAACTACAAAAAACGTGAAGGTCGTTCTTCGACAACTGCTTCTCCCTAATCAGCTCTTGTTTCTTTTCAGGTTCCAGTAACAGATACACAAGCTGTGTGTACCCCAGTCTGGAGCGAAGGTCAACTGATATGGCTCTAGCCTATGAACAAGCAAGGTCCTACATTGTTTGATCCAAAGGGCCTTAGACCACAGAGTAGCCCTAGACTACCTACTGGCAGACCAAGAGCTTGCCAGCCTAAACCAGCTGAAACCAGCCGAAACCAGCCTAAACCAGCTTGAGCCCTGGCACCAAGCCTGCACATTTGAGTGAAGAAGTCTCTGACAGTCACCTCTGCTTCATTATGATGTGAAAGTCTCCCTCTAGGAGGAACAGAAGCTTTATTTTATGTTATTAACAAAACATAGGAAGCTCCTATATGCATGTTTTCTAAATAAGTTCTACATAGCCTTATGCCCACCTTTATATGTGATGACAAAGTTCCCCTTTCCAAATACTCATCCTAAACTCTAATCAAAAGGACCTGCTCCTCCCTGCTCAGGAGCCATGGCTTTGGAAAACATTTCCCCATGATCTCCTCATTTGCTGCAAATAACGATTACTTTCTGTGATCACTCCACCTGATGTAGCCACCATAGGTAAGTCACCAAGCAGTAAACTCACGTAAGTCCCATTTGGAGTCAAAAATTGTCTTTCTGGGTTGCATTGAGAAGTATCTTTTCATTTAAAAATAACATCGGGTTCCTGAGTAGCTCAGTCAGACTCTTGATTTCAGCTCAGGTCATGATCTCACTGTTTGTATGCCCCAGGTTGAGCTCTACTCTGACAGCATGGAGCTTGGTTGGGATTCTCTCTCTCTCCCTCTCTTTCTGGCCCTCCCCTACTTCTGCTCGCTCTCTCAAAATAAATAAAACTTTAAAATAAATAAATAAATAAATAAATAAATAAGACAATTATCGGGGCACCTGAGTAGCTCAGTTGGTTGAGTGTTGGACTCTAGATTTTGGCTCAGGCCACGGGTGCAGTGTCATGGAATCGATCCCATTTAGGGCTCCATGCTGAGAATGGAGTCTGCTTGAGATTCTCTCTCTCTCTCTCTCTCTCTCTCTCTTTTTCTTTCTCTCTCTCTCTCCCTCTGCCCCTCTCCCCTGCTCTCTCTGTCACTCTCTCTAAAATAAAAATAAAAAAAATAATAAAAATAAAAATTATCTTCCTGTTTAAGTCACAGGTCTTCAGGATTGACAGCTTTGCTTACTCCTAATGAGGAAAAGTCACCCTGTGTTTTTGGAGAGGAGGACATAATTCAATATTGAGGTAAGGCAGTACCGAATTCCTTAGCCACTGAATCAGTATTGGGAGGACAGCCTGTGGTTTTGAAGAGAACATAGAAATTAATTCAATGGACCACCCATGTATTGTGCAAGTCTATATGATTCTCTTCTTTTTCCCAACCCACTCCAAATTACTTTAATTTAGTCCTTGACTAGAAATGTATTTACAGGTATACACAGTCTACAGATAAAACAGATTTATTCAACTGCAATGCACATTTAGTATATGCAGTGGAAGGTATTTATACTCTTCCTGAGAAAAAAAACACTCATAGGAGTTGTTTAAAAAGCTTTGAGGGGCGCCTGGGTGGCGCAGTCGGTTGAGCGTCCGACTTCAGCCAGGTCACGGTCTCGCGGTCCGGGAGTTCGAGCCCCGCGTCAGGCTCTGGGCTGATGGCTCGGAGCCTGGAGCCTGTTTCCGATTCTGTGTCTCCCTCTCTCTCTGCCCCTCCCCCGTTCATGCTCTGTCTCTCTCTGTCCCAAAAATAAATAAACGTTGGAAAAAAAAATTTAAAAAAAAAAAAAAAAAAAAAAAAAAAGCTTTGAATCATGAAGTTGTGAAACATTTGGATTATGTGGATTAAAACAATATATAAATTCAATAAGATGAAATCCCAAAAGACATTCTCTCTACCCTAAGTAAATGTTTTCCAAGATTCATAAATAGTTTACAAGCATAATGAGGTTAATATAACTCCTCTTACTATGGCGGATCATCTGCTAAATTTTTTCAGGAAAGAAGAAAAAACTCAGGGTGATTTGAGACAATGTAGCAGCAAATGAATAACAAAATACTGCCTGTTTACAATCGAATGGGAAAATTAATTTACACACACACACACACACACACATGCACACACACACACACCGAAGAATGTTTGAAAAATTCCTATAAAATCCAATTTATTATTGCAGAAGATGAACAGTGAATGCAAATTTTACATGTCTCCTCACCTATATTTTTCTACTGTTCTTTTATATATAAAGAGTTGGAATTCATGATCTAAAATTATGAATATGATTATTAAAATATTTCTACATTTCCATTACCTTTTACTGTGATGAGCCATTTGGACAAAATAAATTGGTGACTTTAGTAATACATCTTTGACACAGGTAAAATATTAATCATATACGAAGACACAGATATAGATCAATAAAGCACACACACACATACATGGACGCACGTTCACAATCACACTTATATGGTTTGCCTCCAATTCTACTGTAGAGCAGCAACACAAATTGAAAAGGGTGCCCATTATTGTAGTGAATACTTCATAGAAGCAAGCTTTTTAGAACGGCATATGGCACTAATTCAAATTCACTGTAGGGTAGGAAAAGTCCTTCACAATGGATTATGATGGAAAATAAATAGGTATTGAAGGGTGTTTAAGTATAGGAAAATACTTTTGGATAAGAAAGTATAACTAAAACAAATGAGGCACACTGAATATATTTTCCCCTTTGTGGGGGAAAATCCTAAGACAATTTTAGTTTTATCATTATACATTTACATGCACTTCCTTCCTTTAAGTTCTGTTCTCTTACTGTTATTCTTTCCATCTTTTTATTTGTTTACTTATTTATTCATTTTTATTTTCACCATGCACTTCTGGTTGCTAGGGACATCGCACCTACACTCAGGAGGTGTTTATTTTGCCAGCCAATAACCAAGATTTGTGTGAATCCAATAACTTAATACATAAAACCACAGTAAGATACGATGGTTTTGTTTTAACAATACATTTTTCTGTAATAAAAAGTGCAAGTGGGGGCGCCTGGGTGGCTCAGTCGGTTGAGCCTCTGACTTCAGCTCAGGTCATGATCTCGTGGTTTGTGAGTTCGAGGCCCACATCGGGCTCACTGCTGTCAGCCTGTCAGTGTGGAGCCTGCTTCAGATCCTCTACTCTTCCCCTCCCCACCTTGTGTTTTCCCAAAAATCGATAAACACTTTTAAAAAGTGCAGTGAAGTTATAAGCGTATTATTTAAGTGTTCTATAATTTGATTTTTATATAGAAAATGAGGTTGGTCTCTGCCTTACGAACCTGTCATTATTGCTATCAGCTTTACTTCAGAAAAACATCATTAAATGGATACTTTGGGTAATTATAAGTACAATACATAAGTGATGAGTTATAATAATAAATTGGCATAATGCATTCCACACCTCTCCAAATATTATCCTAAAAGTAGCCTAGGAATGCAAAATAAAGATCAATATTTTCAATCTGGTTGAGAAAAATATAATCATAATCAGTTGGGAACCAACAAAACCATATAGAAAAAGATAACTTAGGACTAAGTTTATTTATGAAATCTTTAAGTCGGCTATATAAAAAAAAATCACCTGTTTTCCTGGTTAAAAGGTAGTGTCCTAGTCCCTACTCTAGATTTATAGAGTCAACATATCTAGCAAGATTGTTAATAGTCTCAAACACTTAGAACCACCTAGCTAAATTCTGGGATCTTCTTATTACTAATATTATTATTTATAATTGCTGGGGATTTATGACTGTTCTAATCATTAGACGTCCCAAATAAAGTGTTGCACCCCTCCATAGCCCCATTTCAGAAATATATTTGAACTATTTTTTTAAATGGGATAAAAAAAAACAACCCTCAATTCTCTACAACCAAACTATGACTCTCTTAACTAAACTAAACTTAATCAGAGTGGTTAGAATGTTATATTGTAACCTGTGATCTCACCTAGAAAAATAAGGTTAGAACATTCACTCTTCTGGTCTTCTGGTTATATATTCTCCAGGGATATATTTTTTTTTCTTTCTTTTTTTTTTTTTTTTTTTTTTTTTCATGATACTAGTCTTAATGGGCATCCTTGGTCAGGCAGCTGAACTTTTTTCAAGTCTGTGAGAAAAGAGAGCAGTGGTTAGAATCCGGCTGATCAAGTAGGCAGTATTGAAATGTCCATCAATGACATATTTGGTAACATCTTCAGCTGGTTTGTCTCTTGAAGATATTTTACACAGAAGATACATATTTTTATATTAACTGCATCGGGCATTTGTGCATGTAATACTGGTTTTCAGATCGGTTGTCACTTAACTCTTATTGCTTGAGCTTCAGGAAGCATCAAGAAATATTCTGTCTGTGTTTAGTTGCTGCTGATCATGGCGTTTCCAAAAATAAGGTGTCAAAGATCTATGCAGCTGTTGATTGTGGTTTTCTAACTGGCTGAGGAAGAGCTAGAGAGGCACTATTAAGTACAATTTAATGCAATCATCATAATTTCTGCAAACTGACCTTATCTCTATCACTGGACTTTATCCTCAGTAGTTGATGGCAAGTAGATATTTCCTTACAAAGTAGAAACTCAGCTATGTGCCAAGTTAAACTTCCTGCCATAATCTTGGCCATATGGAAGATATGACAATTAAGTGAGTAATCTTTTTAAATCTAGTTTGCATTGTTTTATACATGTGATTTCAGCAAATCGAAAGAGTACCTCCCTTTTTCTCTTTTGTCCCTGGATAATATTATATTTAATTTACTGCAAAGGTTGCAACATTGTCTCATAGCAGCCATGTGGAAGATTATATATATGTGCAAATGTAATACCAGTGTCTTGATATTATTCCTTATATTTTAAAAATGTTTGCATTGTGGGGCGCCTGGGTGGCGCAGTCGGTTAAGCGTCCGACTTCAGCCAGGTCACGATCTCGCGGTCCGTGAGTTCGAGCCCCGCGTCAGGCTCTGGGCTGATGGCTCTGAGCCTGGAGCCTGTTTCCGATTCTGTGTCTCCCTCTCTCTCTGCCCCTCCCCCGTTCATGCTCTCTCTCTGTCCCAAAAATAAATAAACGTTGAAAAAAAAAATGTTTGCATTGAATATCTTTCTAGAATATGCCAACTTGTTGTAGTCTTATAATATGCCACTTGTCTTCCATAACGGATTCTGGAAATGTTGGTTAAACTACATACTAATGTTTTTGGAACTCTATGATTCAGTCTGTTCTAAACATTACTGGATAAGATAAAAAAAAATATTTGGATTCCACTTGGTTAATGAAGGGTGTGGACAGGGGCACCTGGGTGGCTCAGTTGGGTGAGACTCTGACTCTTAATTTCTGCTGAGGGCATGATCCCAGAGTCATGGGATCAAGCTCCACAGCAGGCTCTGTGCTGAGCCTCTCTCTGCTCCTCTCCACTACTTGCACAGTCTCTCTCTAAAGAAAAATAAAAAATAAAAAATAAGGACATAGACATTTCTTTAATGTGAAATATTTAGAGATGTAATCACTTATGAGAAAACTACTGAAGTATTCAAAGATAAAATATCATAAATACAAGATTCAGACAATTTATGGTAATAAGGTATTTACTTATCTTTTTTTAAGTTTATTTATTTATTTTGAGAGACAGAGAGAGAGAGAAAGAGAGCACATGCATGTGCGTGTGTTGCGGAGGGACAAAAGGAGAGAGAGAGAGAATCCCAAGCAGGCTCTATATTGTCAGCATGGGCTCGATCCCACAAACCGTGACATCGTGACTTGAGCAGAAATCAATAGTTGGTTGCTTAACAAACTGAGCAACCCAGGCGCCCTGATAAAGTATTTGTTACCTGATTTAGAAGTAATGGTTTTATTCTACAAAACTTAAAAACATAAAAAAGCATTTCTAAAACAATAAAATGTTGTATAAAAATCATAAACACCTATTATTAATGTTTTTATATATTTCCAAAATGAAAGTCACACAGTACATCCAGATTTTAACATAGTTTCCCCTGGAAACATATTACAGATATTTACATATGCTCCCAGATTGTGAATTTCAATTATTGTGTAATATTTCATCCCTTATCTGTATCATAATTTACTTAAATTATTTAACTTGAGTCTATACATCTGTTTCTGATATTTTCCTCCTATCATACAACAGGATGTGAGAATCACAATTATAAAATGGTTTTTATGCTCCTTACAGTATATCCATTGGATACATTTCTGCAAGCAGAGTTATTGCAATGAAGGGTTATATGACAATTATTTTCAAATTCCTCTTCAGAGAAGAGAGCAGCATATTAGGAAATCAGAAATAGCAGACATGCTTCCAAAATCTTAACTATATTAAAAAAAACAGACATATTTAGACTTAGTATATTCTCTACACACTAATACTAATTAGGTATTATTTGGTAATTCAATGTATTTGATTGTATTTATTGAAGTATATCTTATTTGGAGTTTCTCAGAGAGTAGAGTCTGAGGCAAACATCTTTGGTGCTGTCACCTCATGAATCATGATCTCAGAGACCATGAGAAGGAAAAACCACAGGACTAAAGGACAGGAGGAGGGTGGCCCAATATAACAGCACTTTATCCAAATGGATTCCACTGTCAGTGAACAATCGTCCCAACCACAGGCGTGTACCACGGCAGTCCGGTAAAATACATCTCAGGAATGCTGATCAGAAGAAAGAAAGAGAGAAGGATTCATCCATTGGGCTGTCCTTCCATTGGTAAAAGCCATATCATCTTGTCATTACCAACTCTAACCTCCCAGGTAACATATGAGTGGGTACCTGGGGGTTCCTGTAGCAGGCATCAAGAGTGAGATCTAGGAAATTAGGTGAGAATCATGCTGAACTGGCATAAGGTCAGGTGTATTCAGGCTGCACCAGAAAGAGCTAGTTAGGTCATAACAACCTAATTGGGGCAGCTGGAACAAGATGGGTGAGTGAAAGGAAATGTTGAATTTGAGGAGCGCCTGGGTAGCTCAGTTGTTTAGACATGTGGCTCTTGGTTTTGGCTCATGATCTCATGGTTTGTGGGGGGTGAGTTCCACACGGGGCTCCTTGCTGATAGTCCGAAGCCTGCTTGGGATTTTCTCTCTCTCTGCCTCTCCGTGACTCATGCTCTCTCTCAAAATAAATGACTAGACGTTTTAAAAATGTTGTATTTGAGGGGTCTGATACAAGTCCCTGTGCCACGAGAATCCACTCATTTCCTTTATTATAGTAGGCTCCCACGGTACAGTATCTGGATACCATTTTAATGAGAATAAAAGGTACACGATTATTTTACAAGAGTGAAAGTAAAAGTTGAATTCACCATAGTCTCCTTGCCAAGGGTGGTAGCCATATGAAATAACTGAAAGACTTTAAGCAAGCTACATTCTTCATCATTACGGCTGGTGACAGCCTGTGATTCATTAATATCCCTCTTCTCCTTTCTCCTCCACCACAGGTTCTAGATTACAAGAAATCTTGGTCTGTAATTTGCCTGGTCTGGATTACTTCCTATTTGGGATATTTAGACCTTAATCCCTCAAAGATCACAATTCTTCATTACCTTGAACTTAAATATGCTTATTTCAAATGGTCTTGATTGTTCAAGGGACACTTGGAATTTAAGAGTCTCAGGCTTGTCATCCGTAGGCCTATTTCAGGTTTGAGTCTTGTTTCTTTTCCAGTGTAGCCTGACTTCTTTGCATGTCAACTACGCTTATATTCTGAAGCTGGGCCTGATTTTCAGCACAGACATCTCACGGCTAGAGAAGAGGAGTATCTTAAAAAAGAATAAAATCTTGCCATTTGCAATGACATGGATGGAGCTAGAGAGTATTATGCTAAGTGAAAAAATCAGTCAGAAAGATACAAATACTGTATGATTTTACTCATATGTGATATTTAAGAAATAAAACAAATGATCGTAGGCAGAAAAAGAGAGGCAAACCAAGAAGCCGACTCCAAGCTATAGAGAACAAACTAATGGTTACCAGAAGGGAGGTTGTGGGGGGGTCGGGATGGGTGAAATAGGTGATGGGGAGTAAGGAGTGTAGTGAACACTGGGTGTTATATGGAAGGGTTGAAACACTATATTGGGAATAATATTACACTGTATGTTAACTAACTGGAGTTTAGTTTGGTGTTTAAAAAAAAGATCTTATGGCTTTCTCATTTAGGTGAATTTTGCTGCTTCTAGCCTATCATCTTTTTCTCCAAGACTTTCAATAAGCTAGTCAAAGCCAGCCTGCCACCCTTATATTTATTTCTCCTATGCTGGTCAAGTGCACCGTGAATGGACATCACAATGGCTCACTTTCCTCTTTGCACGATCCTAATTAAGCACAGGTAAAAGCCACACTAGTCGTGATGCCATGGAATGGCAGGGAATGCCAGAGTTTATTGCCACACACCTCCTTCATGGACACCCTCATTGACCTTCTGTTGGTTAGTAATTCAGGTACGAGCTCTCTTTCTGAGGCTTTGCTTTCCAGGACCATTTCTGATCCTGTCTTTGCATAGGTTACCTACGGACATAAAATAATGACACGTGTGCTATCACTTTCCTCTGATGTCTAATTCCAAGGTGTAAGGGTCAAAGACGCACTTTTCAGTGTTCGCAGTGTCCCACAGTCCCAATGAAACTGCATGAAGTGCATCTCGGGACTCTCATTTGGAGAAGAGAAAGGGGAGGGATTTGTTCTCTGGGTCTCATTTCCTATTCATCCAAGTTTCATCCTGCCTGGCAATAAGACCTCACAGGCTCAGATTGTGCATGTGTGGACGCGAAGCAAGTTCTCACCGCGATGCCAAAAGAAACCCTGGAACAGGACGCATGTGACGCTGAAGCACAGCACAGAGTAGGGCACTTACTGCAGCGACGGCGCGCAGAGCTGTGTAGGAAGAGAGGACCGCAAATGGTGCAAGTGGGGTCTCCTACAGGTGGTTTGTAAGTCGAAGAGTTCTGTAATGCACACCCAAGAATTGAACTTGGGATATACAATGCTGAATATTATCAATGTGCACCACTTTATAAAATTCACCAATCTCATCCTGAGGCAGTCTCTGTCGGGGATGGGATGAGGTGGTCCAGTTATATCAATGTGTCATTAAAGAGCTGTCCAAGAAGTATATTACAAGTACTCGAAGTGAAGAATGACGGCTGCATTGAAGAGTTCATTTTAAAAAAGTATAGGTTCCACAAACATGAGAATGAGACCTCCTGAAGGAAGATGGGAGGTGAGAAAACAAAAGAAGGGCCATAGAAGCAAACCTCGGATAATGTTAATAAGTTTTTAAGACTAGGGTGTATTCTCAAGCAGTGTTATGTTAAAAAAATAAATAAATAAATAGAATAGTCCAGGGGCGCCTGGGTGGATGAGTTGGTTAAGTGTCTGACTTCAGTTCAGGTCATGATCTCATGGTTCGTGAGTTCTAGCACCGCATAGGGCTCTCTGCTGTCAGTGCACATCCTCTGTCCCACCCCCACCCCCCAGCCCCCCTCGGCTCACAATCTCTCTCTCAAAAATAAATAAACATTTAAAAAAAAAGAATAGTCCATCGAAACTACTAATTACAAACCTTATTTTGTATGTGGATAATCTTAGACAAGAGTTAAATCTTCTCCAAATTCTGAAGACTAAAGACAGGAGCAGATCTTACCACTGGTGGGAGAGGACATACTTAAATTTAATCAGCATAAAGCTCCAGGCAGAAAAGAAATGCCTGGGGAAGGAGCAGCCTTAGCACCTGCACCTTCCTTGATGCATTTGCTCATAAAGTAAAATAATCCACCCTGCTTTTGAGGCAAAACATTATATGATTAACTGTTAGAAGTAATCTGTTCTCTTCAAAATCCCGTTAACCATGATTTATATCTTACCATTAAAATTTCAAAAATTGTTTGTTATTAAGAAGCTCTCACCAGACCTAATTTGGTCTTTTAGCACATAACTATTCTATGTAAGTCAAACAAAGGAGAGAATGTCTCTCCCTCTATCACCACTATGAGAAAAATCTGCCTCGAACTGGTTTATAATGAGGGTAGAGTGGGGACATTTATCATTCACCCCGCTTCAAACACTACATCGGTTGGAATCGGAATATTTTTCAGTGTAAGGTTTTTCTAATTAAATGTAAATTCGTGTGGTGGTATCAGAATAGTGTTTTCAGTCTTTTATTCCCATTAAATACTCGTTGCTATAAAAGCATTCTAAGTATAGGCTTTTATGGCACAGTGCCATGATGTTGTTTAGTCAAGTAACTTGCCCTGTCAACCTTCTAGCTAATAACCCACATACGTCTCAGCTATAATCTAAAAAACAGACTGCTGCCACACATATGTCTGTGTGACATGTTAATACAAAGAACAAAAGCACATTCATATTAGAAGAATAAACACTTCATGTAGAGAAAGCACCGGTGAGAGTATTCACGGAGTGTCATGGAAATGGCGAGGGAAGGGAAAAAGGTGGGAACGTAGTGCAGGTAAGAACAGAGGTAACAGGAGTTGAAAGAGCAACCATGGCAGATTGGACAGAAAAACCTGGATCCTCTCCCCTGAGTGTTATTATCACATAGTAAAATAAAATTTGGGGGTGTGGGGGGCGCCTGGGTGGCTCAGCCAGTTGAGCATCTAACTTTGGCTCAGGTTTGATCTCACGGTTAGCGATTTTGAGCCCCGCATTGGGCACTGTGCTGACAGCTCAGAGCCTGGAACCTGCTTCAGATTCTATGTCTCCCTCTCTCTCTGACCTCCGCCACTTGCACTCTTGTGTGTGTGTCTCTCTCTCTCTCAAAAAATAAACATTAAAACATTTTTTTTTTTTAAAGTCAGATGCTTAATCGATTGAGCCACCCAGGAGCCCCATGGCCATGTGGTGCTCCTGGATGGTTCAGGTCAGTAAAGTGTCTTGCTGCAGCTCATGTCATGATCTTGCAGTGGTCCCTGGGTTCGAGCCCCGCATCGGGTCTGTGCTGGCAGCAAGGACACTGCTTGAGATTTTCTTTTCTTCCCTTTTTGCCCCTCCCCCACTCATGCTGTCTCTGTCTCTCTCAAAATAAATAAACTTAAAAAATAAAGATAAGATAAAATAAAACTTTTCCAACAACTGCAGTCCATTTCATAATTATGATGTGATTTCTTCTGTTTCTTTCTGTTTCTTCTCTCCTTCCTTCAAAGTGTTGATTGTTCGATTTCCGAATGATCTGCTCATATACAACCCATGCTTTGTCACACTGTGCACTTGAAGCCTCTTGACCACTCTTGTTCAGTTTCATTTTCCCTCTCAGGAGTGGTAGCATCGGCAGAGAAACAGCCCACGTTTCTGGGCAAAGCTGTGTCTGTCAGTCGGCCTCTGAGGCCCTTAAGCACAGAGGACGGAGAACGCGCTTGTCATCTGGGCCAAACCTGACAATCCACACCCCCGGGTCACCCCCTCGTTTGAGTGACCCTACACACAGTCCAGGCACCTTGGGAAAACGATGAACAGCTGTCAGGGACTGCCATCCGGCGGTTTTCAAGGAGACAAGATTCCATTTCCCTTCGATGCAGATCTGAGAAGACTCTGGCTAGAAGCGTGAAAGCTTGGGGTGACGGAAATTAGGCCAGGGTGTCTTCTGTGGAGAGGGCTGGGTCTTCAGGGAAGAAAGGGCTGTTGTGAAAAAGAGAAAGTAAAGTACAGCAGAGAAGATGGTGGGGCCCCGAGCCTGTGTGTTATGGGAAGGGTCCCTGCCACTGGCAGCAGGCGGCTCGATGGGTATATGCGGGGGGCTGTGCGTGAGGGGTCATCCACAGGTGGCTTTAGGAAGAAACTATATGGCAGCCAGAATGCAGGCCATGAGAACACAGTAAGCAGCTTAGGGACTCGTAGACAAACTCGTTTCACACGAAGCTGTTAGGGATATGCACACTTCCTATTTTTAATGGCTATGTCGTTCCTCCCTCATTGCACGTTATTGCTGCATAAGGGATCTTGAGTTAAATATATTTCTTAGGCCTTATATATTTCTTAGGCCCATATATTAGCATAATAAGCATATATTAACATGATAAGTTGTATCAGATATTTGAAAAAAGGATGTCTAAATTAAATTTAGCTTACTCCTATTAGCTATAGAAGAATTATATGGATTAAAAATTTTTTATGAGTCGCCAGGATAAGTTGTTGTCGCTATAATATTTGTAATCTATTCCAGTTAACGTTTATTTTAGCCAGTGTAATCAAGTCCGAAACAATTGGCTTAAATACATCTAGTGTTCATTCAAAATCTCAAATACCTGGAAAGTAATGTGCTGCAAGGAAAACGTTATTAGGAAAACAGTGAATTTATCAAACTGTTACAACTACCTCTCTATTTTTTTTAATTGAAAGAATGATCCATATCTTAATTTTAAGTAATGTTTCACCCTTTTATGAGAAAGTCTCTAATTGAATACATTCCTGTGCTCTCCTTGAGATATATTTTGTTTCAAACTATGTGCATTAATTTTTATGTTCATAATTGTATCATAACCTATACTCCTTCTTATGCCAAAGTAGCCTTCCAAAGCATAACAGGTACACTGTTACATAAAAATATATTGTTAGAGGAGGTCATTGAGAGGACATGACCACGAGTTGACTGGCTAGCTGGACCTGGGCAATCAGAGGCTCTTCACCCCCTCCCTGTCCTTAGAATGTGGGTTCGTCCGGCCTTCTCTGCTCCCAGAATTTCCTTCAAGGACATAGCCTTGAAATAGGGAAGTAGCATTGAGACATATGGATGGCATATGTGCCTGAACCAGTTAAGGTCCCTCTACAAACGTTTTTAAGATTCTGGTGTGAGGGTAGTAATGTACTCATCTTGCAGCTACTCCAGACAAGCCTCCTATGTAAGTTTCCTTACTTATTCAACCTGCCACCTACCGATCTGGAGTAGCCTTCTCTTTCTTCAGCCTCTCCCTGCCCTCTGGATACAGGGTCAGTTTCAGAGTATGCCTGGGAATTTCCCTAGGAACTTGCAAAGCAACATTTGGGAAGCTGGCCAGGAGACCAAAGAAATGGGCTTTGGGAATGTGGCATCTGTGGGGGAGAGTCTGAATTGGCCATTGGACTCCTCATGGAAAGGGTGGCCCCTACATCAGATATTTGTGGACCACAACATGAGTATGGGAACACCCTGAAAACACCAGCTGGTCTGATGCAATTGTTGGAAGAACTACACACAGCACACTGCAGCAAAGAAGAGAAATGCATGGCTGCCATAGTGGGCTCACCTCTACAATGGGCAGGTGAACACCCACCTATGCCCAACTAGAGGCTGAAGCTTGAGTTAGAAATCTGGAAGAAAAACTGTAGTTAGAGAAGGATGTTTCCTCCATCCATGGGGCAAATACCAAGTTAGCCATTAACTTCTATGTGGGGAGGGGTGGTCCGTATATCACATATGTGTGGATCTCAGAGTAAGTCCAAAGATGCCTGAAACACTAGCTGGTCTAATTCACTTGCTGGAAGAAGTGCACTGAGCCAGGGAATGAAAGCACATGGCCATGGGTTGGGCTTTCTTCTACTGTGGGCGGTTCGACTGGCCACCAATGCCCAAATGGAGGCTGAAGCTCATATAAAGAAGCTTAAAAATGAGTTACGTTTAGCAAAGAAAAACAAAAACAAAAACAAAAACATAAAATGTCCACAGGCCTGATGACTCTGGGGCTGGAAGACAAGGTGGGAGAGCAGGATAGTAAGTTAGAGAACTTAGCATGACATTTTGCCAAGCTAGAAGGGTTCAAACTGCCACGGACTGAGACTTGGGCCCTTGTGACTAAGCTTGATTGAGATGCTAAGATGTGGAATCCTGGGGAGAGTGATGAGAAAGAAGCAGAGGGGCTTATGGTGATTGACAGTGAAGTTGACAGAGCACCCCATGTTACCAAACACCTGATACAAAGGAAAGCAAAAGCACAGCAAAAGCAACCCCCGCTAGCAATACAGCCCCCAGTTCAGGAAACATCCAGAATGAGGGAATATACTCCCTTGAGCTTATTCACACAGCTGCCACGTCCCAGTAAAAGGCCAGGGAAATTTTAACAGTGTGATTGGTGCTGCTATGGGATATGGGAGGTGATAATATTTCTCTGACGGAGCAGGAAGCAGAGAAAATGAGCAACATCACCACACACTCTGCCCTCTGGCAGCACCTGCATGGTGCCTGGTGACTTCAAGGTTCTTATTCCCATATAGATCCGATCATTCTTTCCAGGAGGAAGCCTTGGCCCAATGAAGGGGATCACCTTGGGCAAGTTGGACCCTATAAATTCATAGAGTCAGTGTAGCAAATTCTTGGGGAGCTGGGAGTGAGAAAGACAGTCTAAGCTCCTACCTTTGAAGGCCCTGATTGAGTCACATTCCCTGCAAGAATGAGAGACAAGATTCTCCAGTCCACCCTCATCACCTCCTATAAGACACTGATATCCACGCTAATCTTGGTTATGGGACAAAAGAACTGTGGGATTGCTGATCTGGGGGAATAGATGTGGGCTGTGGTAAAGGCTATAGAAAAGGTGCAAGCTCAGAAATCCAAAGGACTATTCCGATTGGCTGTGAAGGGTCCAGCAAGAATAACCCAGAAAGAAATGTGGCATGATCTCATTCCTGAAGAATATTTCTGAACAGATAGTCTGAAAACCTAACACTATGTTGGTTGGTCTGTAGAAAGTCTTAATACCTGAAATATAGTCTGATCATCCTCACCTGCCCCTATCATCCCTGAAGTCCCACCTGCTCCAGCAGAAGCCCCAGGGTCATAGTCCTACTCAGGATGGGTGCCTCCCACATCCAAGGTATAGAATGCAGGCCAAGATTGTCTCCAAGTGAGGGCCATTGGAGGTGATCAGAGGCCTCATGGTGAAGTCACTATTTATGGTCCTCAAGAAATAAAAAGTAATAGGACTGGTGGAGACCGGGGCTGAATGTACTCTAATACAGAATAACCTTCAGAAATTTTCTGGCCCCCTCAGAGCCATCAGTGGTAAAGAAGACAAAATTATGGCTAGCAAGGTCCTTTTGACACTGAAAATTGGGCATACCTCCCTGGTAATGTGTTTTGTTTTGTTTTGTTTTGTTTTGTTTTTTTAAATTTTTTTTTCAACGTTTATTTATTTTTGGGACAGAGAGAGACAGAGCATGAACGGGGGAGGGGCAGAGAGAGAGGGAGACACAGAATCGGAAACAGGCTCCAGGCTCTGAGCCATCAGCCCAGAGCCTGACGCGGGGCTCGAACTCACGGACCGCGAGATCGTGACCTGGCTGAAGTCGGACGCTTAACCGACTGCGCCACCCAGGCGCCCCTTGTTTTGTTTTTTAATCTCTGCAGTAACAGAGAACATACTGGACATTGATATCCTACAAGATTAAACTCTAAAAACCTCTGTTGGTGAATTCCACATGTGGATTAGAGTAATGAAGCCAGTGCTGAGGGGGAGAACCAACTGGAACCCAGTAACCCTGTCAAATAATATAAAGGGTTTGGGGGACATATCAGGAGACAAGGGGAAGTGTCCAAGAACTGCAACAAGCTGGTCTGGATGATTAAAAAGACCCAGGAAGCTCATGGTGGATGACAGCGGACTACCAGGAACTAAACAAGGTAATTCCACTCCCCCGCATCTATGTGGCCTCGCCTGACATTGCCACCATCTTAGCTATGTTGGTCATGGTCCCAGGAGTGAACCACGTTGTGCTGGACTCAACAAATGTCTTTTCCATTATGCACTGAGTCACAAGATCAATTTGTCTTCACATGGGAGAGCAACAGTGAGCCTTTCGGGTGCTCCCCCAAGTTTACCTGCATAGCTCCACCATATGTCATGAGATGGCAGCCTGACACCTATCTCTGTTCTCTGTCCCCACATCAGTAAAATGTGGACCCATTACATTGACAATATAATGTTTAACATGTAAAGAATGGCTGATGCCACAGGATACTTTCAGGCTTTCCCGGAACATCTGAAAGGGAGAGGATGGTCAGTGAGCCCACAGAAAATTCAAGGCCCAGACACCACCAGGAAGTTTTGTTTGTCCCAGAAGCTGTGACTGATAAAGTGCAAGCCAGTCCAACCCCTGAGAATGTGAAAAAAGTGCAAGCCTTTGTAGGGATTTTCAAACTTGGGAGAATTGTAATGCCCATCTGGTATAGTGCCCACATCCCTATGCCACCTTGCAAAGAAAGGGCACATATAGGACTGAGGATCAGCACAGGAAACCAGCTCAGAGAAGGGAAAAATATTAACCGAATAGATTAAAGCTCTGGACACATCCTAGTCAAGGATGCCATTTGAGTTAGATGTTTCTGTGACTCCAGAAAGTATGGGTTGGGCACAGTGGCAGAAACAACTAAAGGGGAGAGTGCCCCTGGGACTTTGGTCTCAGCTCCGGAAGGGAGCAGAAACCCTAGGCCCTGACAGAGCAACAGTTTCTAGCAGTGTGCACAGTACTTCTTTATGTAGAGCCTCTCATATAGCAGCCAGTGCAGCAGCCAACGGGCTGGGCTCAGAGCAGTCTGGCCGGTGATCACTCATAATGCCTGGCTGTTAACCTTATACACCGAGAGTTAGGCTGTTCTAAAAGGATTAGCCATCAGACTTAGAAAATAGAAAGCTGAGGAGTGGATGATCATTCATTGGGGCAAGATATGTGGAAAGACGTATGGGTCCATCTGCAAGAGACTAAGGTAGTCCTCATTGTTTTTCATGTCCCAGCTCATAAGGCACTGGACATCCCCTGTTTATATTAGGAAGCTGATCCTTAGCTCAAGTATAAGCTCTGTCTACTGACCTTTAACTAGATATAGCAGATTGGATGGATAGAAAGAGTAGCCATCACAGTGCCCACATGAGATGGCATATTGCCAATGATGTTGGATCACCCTTGAAGTACAGTGACTTGGTTAGTGCAGTAAGAGCACGTACTGTGTATTCTAAACAATGCCCGAGGCAACTGCCAAAAGAATCTGGGGCTGTTCATCAGAGTTCCCAGCTGGTGAGGTATTGGCAAAGTGATTATATCGGCCCCTTCCCTCTGAGTGAGGTTTCTGAATATTCCTCGGCCGGTGTGGACACTACATCTGACCTACCCTGAGGTTTCCCCTGCCACTGTGCAAACTACCTGCTACCATTAGGGGATTAAAGAAACTGAGTACTGTATATGGATAACCTTCGTAAAATAAATAGTGATTAGGAATCACATTTCAAAGGTCAAGACTAGGTAAAACAGCATGACATAGAGGCAGTTCTATCTCTCGTATAACCCACAAGCAGCAGGGCTGGTAGAAAGGAAGAATGGAATATTCAAGAAGGAAATTAAATCGTTAACTGGTAAAGCCACCTTGGCCAGGTGGACAAAAGTACTGTCCCAGGCTTTACTACATTTGAATGATGAACTAGTAGGGCCTGTTTGCCCCCTATGCCAAACTGGGGACCCTTTGAAGCACATAGCATCATAAAGGTATGGGAGATACAGGGAACAGCCACCGTCTCAATCCTCACCATGAATCCACACTGCTATGCTGCTGAGAGCACCAAATCTCATCACACCTGGAAAAGGAATTGTCGACTGGCACTTGCAATGGGATGTCCCGCCTGGTTGGGTGAGTTACTCTCAACCCCCGGAGAGAACTACTCAGTCCCCACTGACATGTTTTTATCCTGCTGCAAGCCAGACCTGTTGAAACACACTATACTTGAAATAAAATATGCACCATCAAAAGAGAGGAGAAGGTGGGGTACTGGTCTGGCATATCCTGTCCCCAGTCCATCTCTTCATGCCTCTCTCCCGCCGGCCAACATTGTTGGTATGAACAACTGGGTCAAATTCCTAAAGCTGCAGCCAGCCACATTATCTCTAAAAATCAGGCCATGAGTGTAATTCTTATAGAAGGGGAAGAGTTTCCCATATAAGATTCAATCAAATGTGTCTTTCTGGCCTTAGACTTTGGCTGTTCCTGTGATGTCCCACCGCCTGATGGAAATACCTTTTCACAGTGGGTCCACTCATATGCCCAAGAAAGAGATCTATTGACCTGCTGGGTATGTGGGCAACTGTTGCTTCTCTACAGCTCCTCAGGATTGCCATGGTGGGCATCGCCTCTCTAGTTAAGGGACCGGAAGGCCCTTAAGCAGTACATTAAAGAATAAACCAGGACTAGTACTCTTAGTTCATCTGATATTACCAATAATGATCTAGAAACATAGCCTGTAGGACATAATATTAATAATACTGGGCATGAGTGTTGTTTTTCTGCCAGACAAACTATAAAGATGGTCCACCAAACTGCTGGTCAAAAAGGTGCTGGAAATACATCCTTGGAGCCGTGAGTGGCTATACTCATGTTTGGGAATGGCTGATTCCATGTCATGGATATTTGGGCACCTGGGTATTCCTATGTTGGGAACAGAAAAATCCCTCTCAACAGATTCAGCCCAATTGTACCAGAAACATGGGACAGGATACCAGGTACCACTGAAACTGTGCATCATTCTGTCACATTAAGGGAGAGCGACTGATTTGGCACTGACTGGTTACACTGCCTAGGTATTTATTAGGTAGCACTAAATGGAATCCAGTTATTATGCGGCACAAAATGTGGCTTCCACCTGGGCAGCTGGTCCACCACACTCTGGTTTTTTCCTAGGCACAAAGGTGAATTTGCCCCATAGTAAGAACAGCTGCCAAACTTTCTCCTTAGAGCCAGGTAGGCACATTCTGTGTTTCACTGGTATGATCATCTTTGTTTCCTCCATTTGTTTAGAGGATGATAGAGCACAGACAGGAATCCTTACCAAATTTACTCATCAAGCCTTGAGTAATAGCCAACAAAGTCTGTCCTTGTTGAACACTGAAATGTTTCCAATGAGAAAAGCTGTCCCCCAAAACGGGATGGGCTCACAAAAAGACACCCATGCCATCATCCTAACAGAATGCTGTGTGTTTATACATGACGAGCCTGTTAATATATTATCTTTATTAAATCACATAAAGACACAGGTGAATGCCATGACTGATCCCACCCCCAGCCCAGGGAACTAGAATAAATCTGTGGTTCAGATGCCGGATCTTGGTTGAAGATGCTGTCACTACTTTTGGAAATCATTGTCTTAATCTGTGTTTTCTTTTGCATGTGCCTGTATAACTGCTGTAGCATCTGCCTCCAATGCAGCCAGATAGCTACCTCCACGCTAACGAAACCCCTTGCTGACCACTCAGGGTGCATTTTAGAAAAAGGAGCTGGTGGAATTTTAAGAGCCAGTCACAAGGGAGTGGGAAGGTGGATTGTTGAAGAAGATTAAGGGGAAATGGAAGCCATTTGACCCTGGAGCTGGCCCAGAGCAACTGGGGACCACCCACCCCTGTCCTTATCCTTGGAATGTGAGTTATGCTTGCCTTCCTTGCCCCCAGAAAAGTGCTCCACAGACATGGCCTTGAGATAGTAATGTGACAGGAAGGCCATATGGACAGTATATGTGGCTGAATCCAGTTAAGACTTCTATATAAACTTTTAAGATTTGGAAGGCAGGTGCAGAGATCCACTCATCTTACTGCCACCCAAGACAAGTCACATATGTAAGTTGCCTTGGTGGCTAAACCTGCTACCTACCCACATGTAGGAGCCTACCTCTTTCTTCAGTCTCTCCCTGCCCTCTGAATACAGTGCCTGCTTCACATTATACCTGGGAAATTTCCTAGGAGCTTTCAAACCAGCAGTGTGTTTTATGGTATTTTTCAAAAAAAAAAAAAAACAAACAAAAGTATGAAAACAAAGACCTCTTACTCTGATGTAGAATTATACCAATACATTACATCAAAACGAAAATAAAATGATCCCTTCTCTTTGTAGTAGAATAGTTGCCAGGATGGGTTTGTTCAGGCTGCCCGATCATGTGCTCATCCCTGATTGATCACAGAGGAACGTGATAGCAGCCATGTTGCTGACACCTTGATTGAAAGTTTACTAGAAGAGTGTCTTCCTGAATGAGGGGTAGAAGTTTTCTAACAAATCGGGGGTAATGGTATATATACATGCATGGATGTGAGAGGGCAACGTGTTGGACAGCCAAATGATAACGGTGGTGTTTAGTCAAGTGACTTAACCTTCTCGGGTCAGAGCCAATAATCCATCTACACAGTTCTCCAAGAATGTAGACTGTCAACCACCGCCACTAATGACTGAAATAGTGGATTACCATAATGGAGAAACACTGCATTACAAATTAGGAAAAGAAACACTTCATGGAGACAAAGCACTGTTACCTCAGATAAGCACAGTAAGTGCATATTCATGTTATGTCTATTCTCTTTAATAATAGGAAAGAACTCAAAAAGAATGCAGAGGTGGAGCCAGATAGGGATGGCAGGAAGGAGCGATACCCAGAGCATGACTGGAATGGAATTAATTGTTTCAGGGAAGCTAAGATTAAGAACTCCACGACTCTATGAATGTAAATGAGTATATAGGTACATATTTTATGATAGAATAACAGCTCAATTTTAACTGTAGAAAGAATAATTTAAATAGGACAGTAAAAGTGTTACATTTCCTCAGCTATTTAAAGTGCTTTCTGAGTCACCAGGCAGCACTGCACTTTGTATTTCCTGGAGGACAGAGCATATACTTGATGAAAGATCTTTCATTCACAGAGTAGTTGGCAAAGTTAATATTCTGGCTTTTAGGGAAAAAAAAAAAGAGTCCAAAGATAGTCTATCAACTAGGATAAGTAGATAGGGCCACCTACTCAATAACTCATTTGCCCCTCCTAATTATACGCATGTATGTGTGTGTGTGTGTGTGTGTGTGTGTGTGTACGTGAGTGTATGTATATATGTACAAACATATAGTTGAGGCCAAAATATCTTCTTCCAATATCAAAAGCATATTGTGCACTAAATAATACATTTCCATGGCTTTTAGTTTTTAAGACTGCTTTTCTTTTGTTATATTTGACTTTACATCTCATAGTCACAACATTGCCACGACTAGCAAATGGTCCTTTTTTATTGCTATAATCATTGAGGCTATACCATATGCTTTCTAACGGATGAACATGAAAAAAGTAAAACTAATCATTTAAATTAGTTTCAGGGATACTGTTCTTGGCATAGAATAGACTTCATGAATCTTTTGCAGCTATTTCAACTCATAATGTACCAGCTTCTATAGACTTAACTCTCAACCTACCCTATATTTTCTTGACCTTGAACACTTATTAACATTTTATGATTCTGGAATAGTACTTACTCTATAATGACCATACTCTTTTATGATCTATTATAATAATAGATTATACAATTATTTTACAGGATAATATATTAAAACCCTCTGAATTTTTAAAATGCCGTTGAGCAAAATGTGAATAGGTCTAACAAGGTAAAAGAAATGACCCAGTTACATTGGCTTAAACACTGGCTTAGCTCAACAAAAGGGATACCTGACTCAGCAATACCCATCACCAAAATGACTCTCCTCTCCAGTCCTCCTGGATAGGCTATCCTCTATCTTCAGGCTGATAAGAGAAACTTGTATCTCTATTTCTGTGAAGAAACCATTCCCTCTTATCTCTAACCTAATAATTAACACACCGCCATAACACAAACATTGAATCTGTTTTGTTTTAAATATTTCATTGCAAAACAAATACCAAAGCCTCCTAACTGTACTTAGCCATTTTATATTACATGCGCCCATGAATATTGAACTTCAGTAATCCCTATGAAATAAGCATAAATCTCAGAAATCAGATAAAAATCTTTTTGGGCTTCGTGATTTGGTTTCAAGAGAGTGAAATTAAGTAGGTTTGAAGCCCTCTCTGGAGAAAAGGGAGCAATAAAGCTGTTAATCATGTTTGTGGCAAGCAGAAATGCAAAACCTCTAGAATTATCGGAAGACTTACATCTAGATGAGCATAAAGATGAAATAGATAGAGGTGCATAAAATATTCCGGGGACTTTTTACTATTATGTTCATTAGAGTTCCAGCTTAATGCATGCTTTATTGCCCAGAAATTCATTTCATTTGCATTTTAACTGGGTTTTAGTCAAGTTAATCCTTTTTCTTCCCTTGCTAAGAAACTATTCAGCAACTACAGCAAAATACTGAACGAAGAGAAAGAAATTGAAACAGCCTACTTACACCAAAACTTAAATTTGTCATAGTTTACTGAAGAAAAGAGGTGTTAGGCCAAGTTCACTAGATCGCATTATTTTAACACCAAAGGGTATCTTGGGTATTATAGAGTTAGCTCTATTAGATGAGAAGCAATTATATTCATTTATGCTAAAGATTTAATATCAAGGGAAATTTGGTAAAAATCAACATTTCATTTTTACAGGAGTGAAAACGATAAAACAATCACATGTTTAGAAGCATGCAATTAATTCTCACCACAAACTCCAATATGTAATACCATGCATCATTTAAACAGCCTTGTAAATAAAGGCCAGTTTAACTTGTGTTTTCAAAGGGTAAGCATTCAGCTCAGTAACAAGTTGTCCTAATAGAAAGAGAAAGCACTTTTTTTAACACACACACACACACACACACACACACACAAATAAATTTGTTTCCTAAATTCTAATGATTGTAAGGGCCACATGGAAATAAGACAGTTTTATCCATACGACAGTATATTGAAAAACAAAATGATGAAAACCTTAGTAAAATAGACCCTTCCAGGCAACAGACACTTGGCCAATCCCAAAGAAAAAGAAGGGTAAGAATAAGGAAAGCCAATAACATGGGGACAAAATCTTCAGACAAAAGGAAACTTTTTTCATTATTTCTTTTGAAATAATACGATAAGATAGAATACAGTATTTTGAGCAAAGCCATCTCATATATATTGAGAATCATCTCTAAATTTTCTTTTAATAACATTTTCTTTTAAGGCTTTGCTATTTCTCAAGGAAATCTCAAAATGTGTTTTCTCCCTCACTAAAATTTGAGAGCTAAAGTGCCTTGCTTGCTCTGGCTTACATATCTTGCTTACCTGCCACCATCATTTCAAGTTTGGGATGCCTTTTTGTGATGCTTGTTGACAGAAGATAGTCTGTTTGGAAGGGTTGCTGCTGTTAATTACTATTTTTGAAAGGGGTTTTTTTGGCCTGTCAATCATTTCAACTACTCAATAAATGTAGCTTGGTGGAAAACATTACATTTGTTTCAGGCTTCTCATTGCCTTAAGAAAATGGAACAAAATGATTTTGAATGATTAACTGATGCTAAACAGAAAGTCATGTTTTTCACCCTCTTTACCCCTCCTGATTTATGCTAGTCATAAAAATAAAGAAGTTAAAAGAAAACGAAGCCAATCCCCAGAAGAGTTAAAATGATCTTCATGACCCAGTGGAATTCTAGCACATTCCTGATCATCAGGTAACACGGAGTCCTTATTCTAGCCCTAGGTCTATTCTTACTGAGAAGCTGGTGGAAATATCTATTTTTACCTAAATGAAAGTATCTCCAACTTAATATATGGAAAGACAAACTTCAAAGATTAATAATAGGATTTATTTAAAAATGTATTTATCTTTGCTAAAGTTTTTATGATACAGGAGTGAGTTCCACATAAATGTACGTAATCATCTTAGTAAGTAAAGCTAATTGTCAAAAAATTCTGATTTAAAGTAGCTTATAACTACATTACTCTAACTTCAAGTTTGTTACACTTAAAATTTTATTTATCTATTTATCTATCTAATCTATCATCTATTTGTCTATTTATAGGATTAACAATTTATATGAGTTTTTCATCTACCTTTTATTCTCAAATTTTATTTTATTCTTTATCCCATTTTCTCACAACTTTCTACAAAATGAAAACATGCTGGCTAATATCATCCTTATATATCTTTTCAACATAGGAAATTCAGGTGAATTTATAAGATAATAGTACTTTTTATGAGATAAGAGACAGAGAGACAAAGAGAGAGACAGAGACAGAGAAGAAGAACAAGTAAGTCACAAATAAAAAAAAAAAGAATGAAACAGATTATGCCAGCATTTGAACATGTAGATATAACAGACACATATCTACTTAAAAAATACCTTCAGAAACACATAAAAAAAAGAAATAAAACACCTGAATATGATAAGCTTATGACAATTAAAGAAATTGTAGTAGTAATGAAACACACACATACAGCTTAGATGACCTCATCACTGAGTTTTATCAATCATTTAAGGTAAAAGTAATTCCAATATTTGACAAGTCCTTCTGGATAGCTGAAAAAGAGAAATCATGCTCCTGTCACTTTATAAAGCTAGCAAAAGCGTTTACGCCAGAAACTAAAAAGACAGTTTGAAATAAGATAATTACAGTATAATAACACTCATGAACAAATATGAAAATAAACTCTAAAACTCCTGGCAACCAAATCCAACAATATATTCTAAATGCAGTACATTTTGGCGCAGGCCTATTAAATATCCGTCACAACTGGTTTAATAACACCAATCTACTGTTAGAACTGGTGCAAGATGGGGATGAACTTTTTTTTTTTCAGCTTTGGAGAAGTTTTTTTTTTTCTTTTTTTTTTAATATTTGCTCATTGATATTTGTGATAAATATTCTGATTCTTAAAATATTTGTATTGAAATAACCCAGCATACTGAAATATCATAAAAACAATTGCAGCTGAGGCTGAGACCATGCCCCAGGTCAAGAGTGGGGAGCTGCAGACGGTGGCTGGGACAAATGGACACGACCTTCACTGCACGAGGACAGAGATTTCCGAGATGAACGAAAATATCCGTCAACTCCAGGCTCACGTGGAGGGCCTCAAGGACCAGAGGGCTTCCCCGGAGGCAGTCATCACCGATGCGGAGCACCATAGGTTCAAGGATGCTGATGCCAAGCTGGCCAAATTGGAGTCCGCCCTGCCTTGAGCCAAGCAGGACCTGGCCGGGCAGCCGTGCCAGTGCCAGGAGTTCATGAACATCAAGCTGGCCCTGGACATCAAGATCGTCACCTGTTGCAAGCTGCTGGCCAGCGAGGAGACCCTGCTGGAGTCTGGAAGAACATGAGGGTTCATACTATGACCAGACTAGTGGCTACCGAGGTGGGCTGGGCTCAGCCTACCGGGGCCTCATGAGCCCTGGACTCACCTATAGACTGAGCTCCTTCCAGTCCGGCCCTGGAAGGGTCTCCAGTTCCTTCAGCTGTGTCAGCTCCTTCCAGGCTGTGGCTGTGAAGAAGATAGAGACCCGCGATGGGAAGCCGGTATCCGAGTCATCTGATATTCTGTCCAGGTGAATAGTCACTGTGGTCCCTCCCATCCTCCCTGTTCCTGGGCGTGCCATAGAGCTTTGGGGGGAAGGAGGTATGCAGGGGTGTGTTGGGAAAAGGAGGTCCACCTGGGGCTCAGCCTCAGCCCTCAGCCTCCACTTGTGGGGAGTCGATTGCCCTGGGTACCCCTCTTGCCAATGCCCCCAACTAAAAGCCAATTCAAATGTCTTTTCCCAATTAAAGTCTAAGATGCTTCTGCCAACACCAACCTCCAATTTTTCCCTCCAAGGTTACCTTCCAAATGGAAGCTAGGGCATGACTCAATGTGTCATAGTATGCTTTTTATAGCAAAATTTGATTATGTATCAATTTGAAAAGCAAAATTTCCTTAGATGTAGAGATATTTCTAAATCAATATTTAATGATTTTTGAAAAGTAAAGTTCTTAATCGGTTTTTAAATCATAACAATACTCTTAAACCTAAAATGTTTCATGGCATAATTAAGTAGAAAAAGAAAACCTATGTGCTTGGATTAATTACATAAATTTAACTCTAATATTATAGTCATGAAAAAGATAAGAGCAATACAAACTATAAAACTGTATATAATAGATTATTTTCCCCCCTGAAGAAACTTATGCAATGTAACCTTGCAGATTCTTTAAATGAAAACTATGAAAGTATTGAGTTTAAGAAGAATGAAAGTTATATGTTTTTGATGATATTAAAAATGTTAAATCTCTTTCTATTTTAGGTTCAGAGAGAACTATTAGGATAGTTTCTGATCAGAAAGAATGACTGACCCGTGATGCTGATTAGGAAAGCAGAAATTTAGCTAGGAATGGAATGTAGATTTCTCAATGCAGTCCATAGTTAATTCTTGAAACTGAGAATTTCAGAATTGCTGATTTTTAGCAGGCTTTGTTTTTGTGGTAGAGGTGAGGAGAGGAAACTGTACTACAGAGAGAAATAACAGTTGCCTCGGACTGGTTTTAAATCTGGTTCATCACTGCCTCTTTATTATATACCTAATTCTGTCCCATCTCTGTGTAATATATGGGTGGGAAATACTGTGTAAAAATATGGGTTTTTTAGAATTAAAGAGAAGATGCCTTGACATCTAGATAGTATTTAGTATTACTGTATGTAATCTTATGATTTCTTACATAAATAACTTAATTTCTCTAAACTGTGTGGTTTAGAATTTAATATATATCTCAATCAGGGAATACTTGAGTCCTTGGAAGAATTACCTGGAGAATGTATTATAATACAAAATAAAATGTAAAATCATGATAGACAGAATAACAATATAGAATTGATATCACATTACCAACAGGACCTCACTTAGAAAACCATCTCAGATTTCTGTTTAGTAGTATCACCTATATTTCTAGCCCTCAGTTTTCTGTGCACCTGTGCGACCCACATTTCTTGGCCCCTAGTAGTTAGTGAGGCACCTGCCCAGTACTTACCAATGGGCTGTAAGCAAAAGTAACCTGTGTCATTTTTTAGGATGATTCACCTAAGAAAAAGTGTGAGCTAAGTTCTCTCTTAGGCTCCTGTGGTGTCCAAGAGTCCGTATTTCGAGGAGGGGCAATATGACAGAAGCATCTGAATTACGGGAGAAAAGTTACCGTAAGTTACCAAACACAGACTATGCTTGCCAAAAGTAAAAACTACACCTCTGCTGAATTAAGCCACTGATACTTGTTTTTGCAATATTACCTGGTCTAGCTTGACTAACATATTATTCATTTCAGTCTTCCAATTTGTTTTGCACACTCCTGGGTCCTCAAATATTTTAAGAATTAATATATCAAAGTAAGCATTAATTTTGTTACTAAGAGTATACTGTGCAAAGCATAGCCATCACAAAGTGCACTCCTTATAAAGGACCATGTTTATGATGGAACACCCAGAACAAATTATTGTCATGACACAACATCGTTTTCAGGTCTGTGGCCATTCCAGTGTTTACTGTGCTATAATGTATTTAACAACCTTGAATTAAATATCCTTCTCTACTCTTATATTTATTAGGATAGTTTCTGATCATTAATTATAAAAGTTTTCCATAATAGCAGCAGACTAACATGATGATTGTAACAATCCATACTACAAAAATACCATGGAATGTTCAATACATAAACTATATAAAGGATCTGCCTGTTACAGGTTTTGTATCTATCAATCTCCTCTCCATGGTATTTGCTCCGTCTTGAAATATTGTCATCCATTACTTGTCGCACACCTGCCTTCATGGGTAAGAGTGTTTTTATTCCTAGTACTCATCGCTCAGTCTCGAAAATACAGGGTCCCTGATTTTTAGTCATTAGTGTAAAAACACACAACTCTGGCCTGACAGAACTAAGTAAGCCTCTGGCGATGCTATTTTCGCTCTGAAAAATCATTAAGTTTGGCTCAGAATTTTAAAAGTGACTAAATTGTGCAACCATTTGGTGGTGAGAGCATTTCCAAATTTCCTGTGTAATAGATACAGAGATTCTACAGAAGCAGGACTGCCATGAACAAATGTGCATATTTTATAGAAAAGCTAAGAAGAACTTGGGCTAGATCATTACCATTGCAGTTTTATTTTTTGAAGAAAGAGACTGATTCTTTTGTCCTCAAAAGTGGAAAAGAAACAAAAACAAAAACAATGACAAATGATGATCAGGGTGGGTCCTGTAACTTGATAAATTCCATGGCCCCTTAAATAGAGTTTTGAGATGAAATATCAGGCTTCCCTAAACTTGTGAATATTATTTGCCTATCTTACATGAAAACACTGTCTCTTGTTTGAAAGTAGTAATATATATGATTAGAATACATTCCATATTTGCTCATTCTCCCCATAGGGAAAAAAAACCAAGTTGGTGACAGTGTCATAATTCTTTGGGCTTGTGGTAACCTCAGTGGTATGGCTCAATGGGAAGGCAATGAAAATAGGACAGGGCTGGGGCTAACAGCACTAATCTACTTTGGGGGCAAATCTTTAAGGGTTCAATGAATACAAGACAACTCATTTCTGGATAGGAAAAGTATTCTAAATAGGGAAACTCTTGGGATTATGCTTTGAACAAACCATCTAATGTCTGGTGGGGAGTATGGGAAACAATCTAATTTGGAGTGAATAGCCTGATGGGGTGCTTGGGTGGCTCAGTTGGTTAAGCAACTTTGGCTCAGGTCATGATCTCACAGTACACGAGTTCGAGCCCTGTGTCGGGCTCTCTGCTGACAGCTCAGAGCCTAGAGCCTGCTTCGGTTTCTGTGTCTCCTCTCTCTCTGCCCCTTCTCTGCTTGTATTCTGTCTCTCTCTCTCTCAAAAATAAACAAAACATTAAAAAAAATAAAGTAAATGGATTGGTAAGGGTGGACAGGACACCAGGAAAGATTGGATTAAAGAGATGACTTCAATTTCCACATAAGCCGAATGAATTAGAAAATCAAGCAAAACTTTGGTAAGAAAACAGATACAGAGGGCTAATATAACATTGGATATACTGATACATTTTTGAAATCATAAATTTAAATCAAAGCATGCTAAAATTATAAGCATAATCCTTTCAGTATTCCTCAGGATTGATTCAAGATTAATCCTAGTGCTGGACAAGTGAGTCTTGAGTTGTAGTGAAAAGATCTTCGTATGTAAAACAATCAATAAATCACTTTTAAAATCTAGGTCATAGAAATTGATGGGTGAATTGGAAGTAGTATTTAAGTAAAACAAGTTCTAGAATGTGAAATAGCATGAAATTTCTAACTAAAACAGAAAATCAGAAGCTTGTTGATTTGTTTGTTTTTCAACAGCAAAATGGAATTCAGGTAAATGTTCTCAACTTCTAAGCTATGCCAGAAAATTAATGAGAGTTACCCACAAAGCTAGGCTTGTTTCATGACTCAATTTCCTTTGTATTCATTATTTAATTATTACCTATATTTTTATATCACACTTTTAGTTAAGTCATGCCAATATATTCAAAAATATATTTAAGGTGACTTTGAAAAGCATATCAAGATAAAATACAATTACCTACCATAAATCTAGATGCAGAGGAAGATGAATGAACAAACAAGGATTAACACAGTTGAGGCTTAAGAGGTGATATATAAGGGTGCCTCAGTAGCTCCGTTGGGTAAGCATCCAACTCGTGATTTAAGGTCATGATCTCATGGCTCCTGAGTCTGAGCCCTGCATTGGGCTCTGTGCTGACAGTTCAAAGCCTGCTTGGGATTCTCTCTCTTCCTCTCTCTCTTCCCCTCTCCCACTCACATTTTTCCTCTCTTTCTCTTTCTCAAAATAGGCTTAAAAAAAGTTAAAAAAAAAAAAGAGGTGATATATAGATCTAGGTACACTCAGTAGATGAATATCTTATATCTTAGCTCTAGGCTTTCTAGCAACCATCGCATAAAATTTATAATTCATACAGTTCACCATATTCATAAGATAAAAATAAATTTATATGCCCTATAGCATTATAGTTTCTTCAACTAAGATTCAGAAGGAATTTCTCACAAGAGTCTTCAAGTAGACATGAATAATGTAAGAAACAATGTGTTCAAAAAACCTGATAAAAAGTGTATTGATGAATATTACATATGAAGTGCCTTTATTCTATAGAGGACTAATATTAATCATAAGGAGTGATAATATTCAAACAGAATTGGTATGACCCAAGCAAGCAGAGTGCATCTGATGGGGTCCTGCCCTCCATTTTCTCCTCAGTATATGGCATTTCTCGTTAGGGATGATTAATGGGTAAAAGATGACACATTTTCCTATAACTCTTTTGAGCCCCAAATAATGGGTTTTCTCTAATTGGGATATTTTACCTTTACTGCCAGTTAAGACATAGGTAAGTGGAATCTTCAAAACACAATGGCAAATTTGATGCTAAAACATTCGGTGTTGTCTAACATTATGGAATAATAAAGAATTTTGAGAGGTTCATCCAAATTTGGGGGGTTTTGGTGTCTTATAACTCTAACTAACTAACTAACTGACTAACTAACTATATATATACTTTTTGTAAGTTAAAAGTATCATGATCACTCAGGACATTGGAAGAGAGGAGTTCATGAAAATGACTACAAAATTCAAACTTCGTTAGCTACAGATCTATTCCCAAGTACATTAAAAGTCCTGTTTACATTATAATCTTAAGAAATACTTTCTGCTGCCTTCTTTGTAATGAAGTTGTGGGGAATCACAGAAGAAAACGTTTTAAAAAGTGACTTTAATTTTGATGTCAAAAATTGCAGACATTAGGTAAAAAAATAAAAAAAAAAAGTCCAAATAAATGATGGGCCTTCGTTAATAATAATGTATCGATATTTCTTTATTAATGGTAACAGAATTAACCATACTAACGTAAGGTATTAATAGTAGAGGAAACTGCAGGGGAAATGGGAATATATGGGAATTCTCTGTACTGTCTGCTCAGTTTTTCTGTAGACCTATGACTGTTCTAAAAAATAGAGCCTATTAATAAAAATATTAAAGTGTTGTGGTCAGTAACAAAAGATAAATAATCTAAATCTAATTTAAAATGTCAAGTATTTTAATAGATATTTATCCAAAAATGTACAAAAGACCAGTAAGCACATGAAAAGGTACCCAACGTGAGTCGGGGGGCACAGGGGAAACAAAACCACAGTGATATTCCTCCTCACATTCACCAGAATGGCTATAAAAATGAGACAATGTGATAGTTACTTTTATATGCCTACCTCACTGAATCAGGGATACCCAGATTTTCTGGTTAGACCTTTTTTTTTCTTGTCTGTAAAGGTGTTTCTGGGTGAGATTAGTATTTGACTCAATGGTCTCAGTAAAGTAGACTGCCCTCCCCAATATAAGTGGGCATAAACCAATCCATTGAAGGCTTGAATGGATTAAACAGCAGAAGTTGGAATTCACCTCTTTTTTTCCTGACTCACTGTTGAGCTAAGACATCTCATCTGCCCCTGCCCTTGGACTGGGCTTGACATCATGTGCTGCCTTTGTTTCCAGATTTCGAAACTCAAGACTGAATTATACCACAGGTTACCCTGTGTCTCCAGCTTACAGATAGATCGTAGGGGGTTTCAGCTTCTATAATTGTGTAAGCCAATTCCTCATACTAAAACACCTTTTATATCCTCTTGGTTCTGTTAATGCAGAAAGCACTAACACAGACAGTACCAAGTGTTGACATGGATGTAGAGAGATTGAAACCCACATTGATTGCAGGTGGAAAAGTAAATCCATACAGCTCCTTTGGGAAACAGGTAGTTTAAAAATAGAGTTGCTATATAATACAGCAGTTCTTATCCTAAGCATATGCTCAATAGACAAGAAAACATACATCCAACACGAAAACATGTATATAAATGCTCACAGCAGCATTATTCTTAATAGTTAAAAATTGGAAAGAGCCCAAATGTCCATTAACTGATTAACTGATAAAATGTTATATATCTACATATAGGAATATGATTATTTGGCAATAGAAAGGATGTTGCAGGCTACAGTAAGGATAAACATTATGATAAGTGAAAGAGGTTAGTCACAAAAGATGACATAGTCTGATTCTTTCTATACATGAAATATCCAAAATCTATTAGGGAAGATAGCAGACTAGTTGTTCCCTATGACTGATGAAGGCAAAGGCGTGGGGGTGTGGGGGGTGTGATGGGGAGGTGTTGCTAAATTATGATCATGGTTGCATCATTCCACAAATTTACTTAAAATCGGTGAACTGATCACCTCTGTGATCAGAGAAATCACCTCTCCAGATGAACTTTATCACATGTAAACTATATACCAATGAAGATGCCCCAAAAAACAGTAATCGTAAATATTTCCTTTTGGATCTAAATCTGGCTGACACAAATGAATACAATATGATCAATAAATACTAACAAGCTGTTTGTTGCCTTCTCTATTTACTCAAGAATTCATGTGGCCATAGCTTTTGCAGAAATTGGGTCTGACTTTTCTGATGCTGTTTCACAGAACTCTCTAGTATATCCGTTAACACTAGTTTAAGAGTATAAATGACTCAAGAGAGTTCAAGAAATTTACTTATTCTCCTCTTTTAGAAAGAGAGAGAAAAGGAAGAGAAGAAAGAGAAGAGAAAGAAAGAAAAATAAAATAAAAAGAAACCCCAACAGTGACTGTTAAATATTAAGCTCAAGTAAATCATTGTCGAATCCTGTCATCCATTTTCTTTCACGTTATTGCAACAGATGGGACATTAAAAACTTGTAAAGTTCTCTTCAGAACCCTCTGTTCAAAAACTGTCCTGTCCTTTATGTAATGTGATTGCCAGAAAACAAATGACCTGCCTTGGAAGGAGGGAATGAATCACCTACTGGATGTCCTTACCACTAACTGTATTTGCTCAAAGACAAAACATAAAAACATCCACTGCCTCCTACTTTAGAAAAGACATGTAGTTATGAGGAAAACATTGTTTCACTTTGTACACCAAGGTTGATATAGGTTCAATGGTATATAAGAGGAACCTTTTAAGAAAAACTACAAAAGTATTATGAAAGGGACTATATATTTTATATGAGGAAGGAAATCACAACACATTAAGTTTTAAAAGGATCAAAATTCAAAAGCTAGAAAAAATAGAAATTTTTTTAAAGTTTATTTATTTACATTAAAAGAGAGAAAAAAAGAGAGAGAATCCCAAGCAAGCTCTATGCTAACAGCACAGAGCCCAATGTGGAGTTCGAGGAACTGTGAGATCATGACCTGAGCAGAAATCAAGAGTCAAGTCACTCAAGTGACTGAGCCACCCAGGTGCCCCCAAAATAGCATATTTTTATTAACCAACTGCCTGACATGCCTCTATATTAGTTTTGTCTATCATATTATTGGCTACATACTATGATCATCCCTTAATATAAAAGCGTTTTATGTTTTTTAAAGGAACGAGAAAAATATTTCAGCCTGTTTTTTAGTATATTTGATATATATTTTTATTATTAATATTATTGGTTATTTAGAAAAGTAGCTTTGGGCCTCATAATTTTTTATAACATCATAATTTTTTAAAGTGTTAAATTTGGGGGAATCTCTATAAACATTTTTGATTTATGAACTGTAAGATTCAAGGTATTTTAAAACTTCTTTGGTGACTAATTTTAAGTATTCACTCGTTAACTACTTTGTCTTTAGTATCTTTATGGAGATAACATTTTCTTAGTTTTATGTTACTGCCATTGGTGCTGGTATTATGTGCCAAATGAACAATACATTTAAAATTTTGTTATATGTTCTTTTTATGTAAATGGATTCATAAAACTCAGACCTTATTTATTAATAATTTTTGGAATTTATCTCTTTTTAATGAATTGCTGTACTTAATATTACCTAGTTTTGTTACAATTTACTTCTTAATATTGAAATATTTTCTATTTTGTCATTTATATTTATCCTTATCGCTTCACATCCTACTTGCTTTTTAACCTAAATTTTTCTCAGTTCTTCAATAAACAAATATTAATCCAACAAAAGAGATACCTTTCGTAAGTGTCCAAATCAAGCATCTGTTATTTCTCTTGTGTTTTACGAAAAGATTCCAAAATGTCTTTTAGAATGGAAGTTGAATGACATATTTGAGTTATATCAACTTTTGGAATAAACTTTAGCATTTTATTTGTGTTTGGGTCTCACTTCTTAAATTTTGAAAATATTAGAATGTTTAAAGTGGTTTTATTCCCATATTGCAAAGCCTGAACAGCTTTATAGTGGGCAGATAATCTCATCACACTAAAAAAAAAATCCAAATTGGCAGCTAGATGAATTTTAAATAAAAACATATTAAAAATTGCAAGGTAGCAAGAGCCAACAAGTTTAGGTATTGTGAAAGCAGCTTTTTCTCTGATAAGATGAAGAGAATGAGTGGTATAAGGACATATTGTGCAAATCTTTGGTTTCACAACTTTATATGAGTCAGAAGTCCAGGCCATAAAAGTGTTTCTGGAAGACATTCCAACCTAAGGAAGGTTGGCAATAGCTTTAAATTATACGGAAGCTACTCTGAACATAAATATATTGGGGTAAATACTAACTGTGCCCCAAATCACCTTTTGATAGCTGAATTCCCAAAATAACTACAGCTACTTCAAAATCACCTGCAAGAGAGGACTGTGCAGACTAGAGGCCAAAGTTAAAGGAGACACCATTCTTAAGCAATTGTGGTTAAAATCTTTACTTTTGCATATTTTATAAAAAACATGCTAGTGTGAATCCATTGCTAGGATCACTTAGCTTTAGAGTAAGTAAGCTTCAACAATAAAGGGTCAAAAACAATAAAACAAAGGAAAAGGGGAAAAATCTTATAGCAGGAACCTGAAAAGAATGGTAAAATATGAATATATTTAAGTAATATTTTGAGTGGAGATTAAAAGCCATTGAACTAATCCTTGAATAGCGTCTGGGAGGCTACGTGTTCTGAAATTCTTTTACCGCAGCATTAAAAAAATTCTGCATTGGCTCAAATCTAAAGAAGGGGATTGCACCTAACTTTAACACCTAAGAGTATATGTATTCGAATCCTATTGCTAATCTGTATTAATTTTCTAAAGCTCCAAAACAAATTGCTAAAATTTTAGTGCCAAAAACAAAATACATTTAGTATCTCCCAGTATGTGTGGGTGAGGCATCCAGGCATAGCTTAGCTGGTCCTTGGCATACGGTCACATATGGTTGTGCTAAAGTGGCTAAATGAGCTGCATTCTCATTTGGAGACTCAACTGGGAAATAATCTGTTTCCAGATTCCCTCAGATTTGTTGGCAAAATTCATTTCCTTGTGGCTAGATATGACTGTGGCCCTCAACGTCTAAAGATCAACCACAACTCCTCTCCACGGGGCCATCTTCACAGGCAGTTCACAGCCTGCTGGATTACTTCTTCTGGGTCAGCAGGAGACTTTCTGTCTCTGTTCTGCTAACACAGAGTTTTACATCGTGTAAGATTTAACCATGGGAGTAATACCCAATCACCTTGCCATATTCAATTGTTAGAAGCAGGTCACAGCTCCTGCCCACGCTCAAGAGAGGAGGATTATATAATGTGTATCATCAGGGGAGAGAGATGCTGGGAGTATTTTAGGATTCTCCTTACTATAGTAAGGAGATTACTGATTCACAGTGATTTTAGAATTTTTTTAAATTACTTTATAATAACAGGCACTATACAGGTAGCCACTGAAGCCAGGTAGAATCTAAGTTTGAGGGGAAAAAAATCAAGTTTGTGGAACATTTGACATTCATTAGTGTAAATGGAGAATTTTTATGAAGAAAGAGTACCTGAGTAATTCACTTTGTATTTTATTTTACTTTTGACTTTAGTGTAAAACAATAGTTTATTAATTCCACTTTTATAGGACATCAGTAAGAATGCAGTGTCCTTTTTTTTAACAACTTGACCAAGACAAGTTGATATTTGAGGGGCGAAAAATTCATCAGTTCTTCCATTAAGAGAGAACCTGTGAGTAATATCAGTGCAAAGATCTGTAAATACTACACTGCTATTTTCCTTGAGGAAATCAAAATCTAATCAGAATATAGAATTGACATAAGAAATGCAAAGAATATAGTGGAAACAACGCCAATGGAGCAATTCAACTCATATGTGGCCTGGCAGTTTTTAAAAGGAGGTTAAAATTGGGGCACCTCGGTGGCTCAGTTGGTTGGGCGTCTGACTTTGGCTCTGGTCATGATCTCATGGCTTGTAAGTTCAAGCTCCACATCAGGCTCTGTGCCTGCACAGATTTGGAGCCTGCTTTGGATTCGGTGTTTCCTCTTTCTCTGTCCCTTCCCTGCTCATGCTCTGTCTCTCTCTCTCTCTCTCTCAAAAAATACACATTAAAATTTTTAAAAAATATTAAAAAAGCATAAGTGCTCAAGAAGGCTTATATAAAAGGAGCTTAAAGTTATTTTTTTATTTTTTTATTTTTTTTTAATATTCATTTATTTTTGAAAGAGAGAGAGTGAGCAGGGGAGGGGTAGAGGAAGGGAGACACAGATTCTGAAGCAGGGTCCAGGCTCTGAACTGTCAGTACAGAAGCTGATGTGGGTCTCTAACTCACAAACTAGGAGATCATGACCTGAGCCAAAGTTGTATGTTCAACCAACTGAGCCAATGAGTCGGAGTCTGGAGGTTACGTTTAGACTGAATTGTCAGGGTTGGATAAGTGAAGAAAAGGGGGTGGGGTGAAAGTAAAACAGAAAAATGAATCCATTTGTGAAAGGATTGGGAGAAAATGGTTTATTTGAGGCGTATTAAAGAAGTAATCATGTTTGGTGTTTAGGAATCAATCAGAGAAGAGTAATAGGCTTAATTGTTAAACTACATTGGGGGCAGTTCAAAGTTCAAGAAATAGCATGCATTTTGAGCTCTAGAGTAGGACTTTATACCTTAGGCAACAGGGATTTGTGGTGGCTGGGTAAATATCTATATAATAAAAAGAAAAATAATTAGCACGGGAGTGACTTTAAATGAATGGATTTGAAGACTGGGATAAAATAAAAATAAAAATAATAAAAAGTATTTATACTTTTGTCTAGAGAAAAATTACGTAAACAACAACAACAAAAAATTTCCATTGTTTAATGTCTAAGAACTTCCTGAATTGTATGAGAGAGGTGGTGCATAATAGTGACTAGATGAAAAGCAGACTTAAGTAATAACCAGGAAGATGGAAAAGAAAGTGGAAAAAAGGTTTCTTGTGAGAGATACCAAATCTAATCAATGTATAGTTGATCTTAGCCAAGTTTAACAAATTAGGATTGGAATCTCCTTTCATTAACATTCAGAATTTTCAGGCAAGTTCATATGAATTTTTGTGTTGCATCCACATTTGGTGGCCTGAGATAATATATGACAAAGTTCAGTTCACGGACAGTGAAGGATTAAATGAAAGTCCATGTGGCAGTTGGGATGATGAAGAAGAAGTATAAATCATATGTAGCGAAAAGATAATCACTTAACTCTGTGGAGTAAGAGGGAAATATTGAGCGTCAAAGGACCCTTATGTTTCTAGCTTGAGAAAATCAAGGAAGGTGATGTCATTAACAGAGATAACATACAAAAGAGGACAAGTGAATGTGGTGGGCACCTGCGGATAATAGTTTGAAAATATACATATCTAAATGATTGAAATCAAAAGAGAAAATGCTGCGTTGAAGATTTGTGAAAAATGAGATGCGGTGTTACGGTGTAAAACAAATCTGTTAGAATAACAAGCTATTTTTCTTATTTATTTAACTTACCAATTTTTTTTATTGCAAGGGTAAAAGCATCTTTAACCTAGAAGGTTTTAAAATTCCTATTGGGTTAGATGAGGAAAAAGTGGCAGTGATTTCATGGAAGCGGATGAGAAACTTGAGCCGGGTGTGAAAACTCAGTTTAGGTAGGTGCACAGACACAATAATCCACAAGAAACATTTTAACAAGTGCATCAGGTAGAACATAAATAATCTGATGATTAGATGGTATAGTCTGTTTTGGCTAGGGATTACTGCACAACAAACAACCTTAAAATTTAGTGGCTTAAAGCAGAGGGTGGCAAACTGTGACCCATGGGTTAACCTCTGCCTGAAGGTTCTTGATATATTACCTATAAGGAAAATTTTACATTTTTTAGAGGATGGATTGTAAAACAAACAAACAAAAACAAAGATCATATGTGCCTCACATACACACTTTTGCATAAATATTTGCTAACCACTGACCTAAATTATCCACAAGCATTTGTCATGATTTTATAGTTTAGACAGGGCCCAACAGGGATGGCTCCTCACTGCTTCATTATACAAACATTCATGAGAAGATAGTCTAGAAAAAGTCAGTTAGTGTCTCTGGTCATATGATATGCAGAAATGCAAGAGAACCGTGGAGAATTGCCTCCCAACATACATTACGGTCCTCTTACCCAACATACATTACGGTCCTCTTACTCTCTTAAAACATGAAACAGGTGTGTTCATGCACATAAATACAGAATACAATCATTTAATTTTCTAACAAAAAACAAAAAACAAAAAACAGGAGGACTTGATTAATAGCAATATAATGTAACTCATGAATCTAAAACCAACTCTAGATATCGAGCTTTTCACATTGAATTAATGCATTAGCCTCATTACCATAGAAATGTGATTTTGAAATATCTCCTTTCATCCTAGGTCACCATTACTAAAACAAACAAACAAAAATCATTCCCCTATTAGTAGAATAAAGTTAAAATTTAATGAAATTTTTGTTGTAGGTTGTGGGTTCATGAATTGGAGGTATAGTGACTCCAAATGTTTGATTTGGAATCCCTTTATGGAAATTAGACTGCCAATAATAATGCAATCAATCATAATCAACCTAACTAGTCACATGACCAATTGATTTGCTGAATAATAAACAAATTGATAATTTTCTTATAGTTTGTTTCAATCTATCTATGGAATATGTGCTACAGCAAGAGTAAAATTGAGAGCTTAGAGAATGTTAACATGGTTCTATGTTTTTTATAATTAGTGTGACCGCATAATTTGTTATCCAAACAAGATTTTATTTAGAATATTAAAACACTCTATTAATTATTATACCCTGCAACAGACATTAATCTAGATTGTCTTAGATAGACCAGGATTGACAGCCATCTATAAGTAGGTTATATCACCACCAGTAATATTTGTTTTTTCCTCTAAAGAGTCTCATTCAGACATTTAATATTAGTAAGTATTGGATTCTTATTGGCAAAGTCTGGAAGTGAAAAACATTAACTTTAAAAAAATTAATGTTTATTTAATTTTGAGATAGAAATAGAGAGAGCAAGTAGGGGAGGGGCAGAGACAGAGGGAGACATAGAATCCCAAGCAAGCTCAGGTCTATGAGCTGTCGGCACAGAATCTGACACAGGGCTCAAACTCATGAACCGTGAGATCATGACCTGACCTGAAGTTGGATGATTAACTGACTCTCAGCCACCCAGGCTCCTCTAGAAATGACAAACATTTCAAAGGAGCTGTCACTTCACCAGGATATATTAGCAGATTAGGAAGATTCAACAAGTTTACTTCAATTCTGGTTTGTCTGATGTTTATTTATTTTGAGAGAGAGAGAGGGAGGGAGAGAGAAAGAGAGGGAGAGAGAGAATCTTAAACAGGCTTCTCGCTGTCAGCACAGAGCCCAGCATGGGGCTCGAATTCACAAACCATGAGATCATGACCTGAGCTGAAATCCAGATTTTGACCTTTAACCGACAGAGCCACCCAGGCACCCCCAGTTCTGTTTTAATATTCATAGCTTACATCATAAAGTTCTATATTTATTGTGTATTTTTCTGTTATGAGCACTCTGCCGTAAACTTCCCACCCATTACTTCATTTAATCCTCACTTTATTCTATCATAGAGGTTTCTTTAATCTCATAAATTTTTATAGGTGAAGAAACTAAGCCTAAGGAGACTAAGTGATGTATGCAAAATCACAAGGTCTATATGGGGTGGAGCCAGGATTTGGACCTATTCAGTTTGACTCCGTGTTTTTAACAGCTATACTGCTTGTGATGTATATATGTTCTTAGTATCAACAGGTCAACTTTGTTATTCAACTATGGTTTTAATTTGAGGTGGATAATCACCAGGGCAAAACACTAATGATTTTAGCGTACTGTCACTAGGTAGTGGGAAACTAGTTGGACATTTATATCTGTTTATTTTACAGAAAACAGGCAGAAACAAAATGACCTCAACCATGGATACTGATGAGCTAAAGTGAGCTGATTCCTTTGCTTAAACTGTACAGTTTCCCCAGATCCTGAAATATGGATCTCATTACTTAGGTTTACCAGTTGAACCATATTTTGATAGTAGACATAGAAAATTTAGCTCATGATGAATGGATCAATTCTACCCTTGGGGAAGATAAAAGTGAAACCCTCTTGAAATTACCCATCTACTTCCTGCCCCCTCTATTATGCTGATTTATACCTTAATCTGCTAGATGAGACTATAAAATGAAGATGTGAACTTACAAAACTGAGTCAGCTAAAGGAGAATTTTATGTATATATCTCCCTGCTCATTAGGAAATGTCTAGAGAGTTAGTCTTTCATTCAGCCTTCAAACACTTGAGAAGAAATCACAACTATTATGTCTACAAGTCTATAATAAGAACTAATAGTCTATGATAAAAATACCAACATAGGCATCCATGGGGAAACAAAACACAAAAAGCTTTGATCTTAACGACATTCTACCAGAGAGATGAGGGGTAAAAGGAAAATTCTTCTTCTTTATAGTCTCAAATTAAGTTCTGTTCAAACTAGGTCTATTAAAAACACGTTTCAGTCTTATTAAAGATACTTCTATTACTATTATCCCACAAATAAGACACACACGTTTAACATTTCCCTTAGTAGTCCATAAACCGAAGCTATCTATACCACTCGCTTTTTCCCATGACCTTGACCAGGAATAAATATAGAACTTAAAGGTGATATACTGTTGTCTATAATTTCAATAAAAAGCCTTATCTGAGGCAGGGATGGAGCTTGTAGATATGATGGTGATGATGACAGTCTTCACACAGAAGGATCACAGTCTTGGGTGGAAAGGTCGTTCAGTAATTACAATTATGCATACTATGTGTTATTATAATGCTTTGCATTGGATTGAAGGAACAGATGTGCTAGATTTCCCATGAATCATGTTTAAGCTGAATTTTGAAGGTGGTATTGGGTTACCTAGGCAGAATTGGGGGAACTCTATTTTATGAAAAGATACTAGTCTATGTAAGATATTTATGCATGATACTAAAATGCAAAGTTTACAACCTAGGAGGGAATCTCTTATTTTATAAAGTATCTCAAGCATAGAATATTATTTGATATGAAGTAGACATTTGATTAATATTTGTTGAATGAATGACAGAATATGATGAAACTGCCTTCAGTTTGGTACTAATGCCGAAGAGATAGCTAGGGCAAGGCTGGCTCTCTGTGTTCAGGCAGCAAGGTCATCAAAGAAGGCAGGAGGTGATGGTGGATAGACAAGGCCAGGGAAGTATCATGGTTACCTATTACTGGTTATTCATCTCTCAACTAACAGATAATCTTAGAAGAATAAAGATAAACTGTGAAGGATAAAGATGAAAAGTTAAAGACAAAGGAAATTAAGACAAAAACTTTCTCTACTCCATGATTCCTCAGATCTGGGAACGTTTCTGGGTCCTCAGTGCCTAGGAAAGTTGTTTGAGTTCAGAAGAATCTATTAAGAACCCATGCTATATTCATAATTTTAATTCTGTTATTTATTTTGTCTGATTTATCTTTATTGGAATTACAAGGTTAAAAAATGGTGCTGTAGGGCTCTTTATTATTTAAATTTGTATTTCTTCTAATTTAAACCAAGGGTCAAATGTGTCATAGTAAGCTATGTAAACTTTATCCTTAAATAGATGGAGAGCCATAGAATGATTTTAATCAGAGGGTTGGTATCTTAAATGTTATTTTCAAGGACAGTGAATCTAACAACAGAGTAGAGGCGAAACTGAAGAGAATCACCCTAGAAGAAATCAGGAGAAGCATATTCATCCGTGTATTAGCTCATTTTTGAACAAAGGTGCGTTCAGCACCAAACATATTTAGTAATTGGTGCTAGCCACAGGAATACAGGTGAGAATAAGATAGACTCAACCTCTGTCCTTGTAAGGTTTATACCCTAGAAGGGCAGAGAAATACTTAAATAGATGAAATCTGATGAATGATAAAAACAAACAGAAATAAAGAATACAATGAGAAAGAATAACATAAGACTGATCTAAATATATAAAATAAATAGTGCATTATAAATTTCAGTAGAAGTTAAGTAGGTAGTGGGAAAAAATAGTGTCCCAAGCAAAGGGGATAGCACAAGAGAAGACCTTAAGAAGAGAATAAGTAGTAATGACTGAATTAGTAGAATATGATAGGGAAAACAGGGAGGAATGAGACTGGAGAAGGCTAGGAAGCATTTAGAATTTCTCTGAGGTCAAAGAGATACTATAAAAAGAAAGATGAATTAAAAGAGAAAAAAAATGAATGGATCTAGTACAAGTTGTTAAAAGCTCAGATTAGGATAGACGACGATTATGTCAGAAGTGATGGAAGTGATGGCAGAGGTAAATAATTTTTAGATATTTTGGTGTTTGAATCAACAGGAATGGGAATTGGTGATTGAAATGTCGGAAAAATGAGAAAAAATTCCCTTTTAACTTTCAAGACTATATTTATTTGTCTCTAGAAGATATAGCCAGCTTTGTCACTTTTCTTACTTGGGGAAATTATGTACCTTATTCTATAACAACATATATTTATGTGTTTATGTTATTTTTGGATAGATGATAGATGATAGACAGATAGATGTTTTAACAAACTGATTCAAGGAAATATATTCAAAAACATGATATAAAAATAAAATAAAAATAAAATGACTAATTTCGGGGCACCTGGGTGGCTCAGTCAGTTGAGCGTCTGACTTCGGCTCAGGTCATGATCTCACAGTTCGTGGGTTCGAGCCCCGCATCGACAGCTGACAGCTCAGAGCCTGGAGCCTGCTTTGGATTCTGTGTCTCCCTTTCTCTCTGCCCCTCCCCTACTCACACTCTGTCTCTCTCTCTCCCTCTCAAAAATAAATAAACACTAAAAATATATATAAAAAAATGAAAATAAAATGACTAATTAAAAAAATGTTACAAGCAAATTTTGCAGGCTGGCAAGTTTAAAATCTTTATTATGGCTAATAGGCTGGAGATTTGTTTCAGAGCTGATGTTGCAGTCTTAGTTGGAAGGCTGAAAACAGAATTTCTTTGTTGCATTCTGAACATAGAATTTATTTTTCTTTGGGAAACCTCCTTTGTTTTGGATGATGATCACCCATACTGCAGAGAGTGTTCTGCTTTACTCAAAGTCAACTGGCTGTGAACTTAATTATGTCTAAAAAACAAATAGACAAAAAAAATTTTACAGCAACATCTTGAATGATGTTTTACCAAAATCTTGCCTTCATAATCTAGCCAAGTTGACTCACAGAATTAACCATCACAAGAGCAAGGCATGATAGAAGAAGGAGGCAGGATATCTTGGTATATAGAGGCCAATGTGACTTTTTGGAGGACAGAGTGGCCAAAAGTGTTGAATAATCTTGAGAAGTCAAACAATTCAGGTACTAAAACCATTCTTTAAATTTATTCGTGTTATTGAGTAATAATAGTAAAAGTTTAGAGAACCAAGATAGAAGTCCAGTATAAGACAACAGTCATAGAAATGGATAAGTATGAAAAAGCTTATTTGGTAGTATGTATGGAGATTCAACTGACAAAGACTGGTAATGGAGGGGAAAATGTCACGAATAGCCTTGGGTCATGGGATAATGTCATTCCTTAAGAAGCAAATGAAGGAGATAGATAGAAGTGGAAGACAGAAGTTAAATTATGTGTTCAGTTTGATATCAAACTGTACCTAACTTTGGGCCATTGAGAAGAGACCAACCAGCTTTGTGAATTAATAGGCTTTGACAGAGCTTTGTTAGGATAAAAAAAAAAAGAGAAGAAGAAAAAAGTATTTTCTGGGGACTACACACATTAAGGAATGGGAAAGGAAAAGATTGAGGAAGGTAGAAATGAGAAAATGATTTTTTTTTCCTCTGTGCTGCCATCTTACGCTAGGACTTTTCAAGAACTTATTTTATTCAAACCCACTTTATGAGATAGATGTAAGTCTCTATCAGTGTATAAATTGAGCCTCTGGAAAAGTAAGTTGCTTGTCCAAATTGCTTGTTAAAAGAGATTAAACGACAAATTTCTCTTTCTTAAATCTGAAGCTAGATTCTCAAGAAGTCTTAACAATTTCAAGAAATTTGTTGTGGTAGGCAAAATAATGCCCCTCTCTCAGATGTCCATACCCTAGTCCCTGGAACCTGTGAATAGGTCACTTAAAATGACAAAATTAGCTTTGCAGGTAGAATTAAGGTGACCCCCAACAACAGACGTTGGCAAGGATGTGGAGAGAGAGGATCTCGTTTGCACTGTGGGTGGGAATGCAAACTGGTGCAGCCACTCTGGATAACAATATGGAGGTTCTTCAAAAAATTAAAAATAGAACTACCCTGTGACCCAGCAATTGCACTACTAGGTATTTATCCAAGGGGTACAGGTATGCTTTTTCGAAGGGGCACATGCACCCCAATGTTTATAGCAGCACTATCATCCTTAGCCAAAGTATGGGAAGAGCCCAAATGTCTATGGATGGATGAATGGATAAAGACGTAGTATATATATATATATATATATATATATATATATACAATGGAGTATTACTTGGAAATCAAAAAGAATGAAATCTTGCCATTTGCAACTACGTGGATGGAACTAGAGGGTATTATGCTAAGCAAAATTAGTCAGAGAAAGGCAAATACCACACGACTTCACTCATATGAGGACTTTAAGATACAAAACAGATGAACATAAAGGAAGGGTAGCAAAAATAATACAAAAATAGGGAGGGGGACAAAACATAAGAGACTCTTAAATATGGAGAGCAAACAGGGTTACTGGAGGGGTTGTGGGAGGGGGGATGGACTAAATGGGTAAGAGGCCTTAAGGAATCTACTCCTAAAATCATTGTGGCACCATATACTGACTAAGTTGGATGTAAATGAAACAAAATAAATAATAATAATAAAAAGAATTAAGGTGACCTTCAGGTAGAAAGTTGTTCTGGGTTATTTGCCTAGGTTCAATATAAGTAATCTCATGAACTCATAGAAGTGGCAGAGAGGAACAAGTAGGTAAAAGAAATACAGAGACGGAAGTAGAGGCAGGAGAGATTTGAAGCAAGGGAAGGATTCAACTCACTATCATGTACTTGAAGATGAAGATGGATGCCACAAGCTGAACAAGATGGTGGCTTTTAGGAGCTAAGGAGGGCCCACATTTGACAGCCAACAAGGAAATAAGAATCTAAATACAGCCTTCCAGAAGGAATGCAGCCCTTCCATCACCAAGATTTGAGTTGCTAATCCTGTCAGAACCGTGAGGTAATAAATATACCTTGTTTTAAGCAAGTTTGTGGCAATTTGTTATGGCGGCAACAGAAAACTAGTATACTTATATTTAGCTTATTTGTATGAACATGTTATGCATACATTACACTAAATGGTAGAGAGAGAAGAATATTAATTAAAATATGCATGCTGACTGAAACAAATTGGCAAACATCCTTCTTTTTTGCTTATATATGTGGGACGATGAATATCCGTGACAATAAAAAACAAGACAATCCAAATTTAACACGATTTTATAAAAGAATTGCTACTGACTAGAAGGAGCACATAATTCTGTTTGTTCTACAATTTTAAAGAACAACCAGAACTACAGTCTCGATAATCAGGATAGCACAATCGTTTATGGTGTATACTTTATCATGTCTAACAAATTCTCACTAAAATGAAATAGTACAGCCAACTCCATTTTCTAGCAGTAATAAGTTTTTGTTTTACCCCTAGGGTTCTTGGGCCTCTTCACCCAAGTGTAGATTGAACTGAACTTCAGTTCCTCAGATTCTTAGACTTATGATACCAAAACCATTTCCTGTATACAATCTGTTGGCCTTTTTTCCTTTTTTTTTTTCATTTTTTGTACTTTAGGTTATTTTATATCATATTTGTTCAAAATAGAGAATACTGGTTACTTTTTATTAGAGAAATAAATCATTGCTGAGAAAAAGTTGGTGTACGGATATTTAGCTCATTTTCCTCCATTTATCTGGAATTATACTGTAAAATTGAACTATGTGAAGACAGATTAGTTGAAGTCGGTCTTCACTGTAACATTAATAGGACAAGAAATGGCACCAAATGTTAATATTTAAGGCTCAGTGTGTTTCTACTGCAGGCTATGAAGTCAATATGATTTAGTTTTCACTTTATTTTTAAAACTACTGAGAACTTCACAACATTTAAAAAGAGTGTTTTCCTCTAGTTTATGGAAACAATGACCCTATTATTTCTATTCTTTACAAATTCTATTTGTAGTATTTCTTTTTGATCTCATACTTTAAATGATTCATTCCTTCCAGGCAGAAAGAAAAAGCCATCAAAATAATCCCATCTTTTTTTTTTTTCTGTTACTTTGTACAAATCAAGACATGAGAATTTAATTTACTTAAAAGGGTAAATGTGATCTGTCTCACTCACGAACACAAAGTTAAATAAAATTCTGGCTTTCCATAACAGGCATAGAAATTTTCCTTATATTTCTGCCCAAATTTCTCAAACACTATCAAACGTAATTTTATTGGATGCTTTGTTCAGAGCTCCTATACAAATAATTTAGTGAATTATAATTGATATATTGATCTGTTTTATTTCTTGAGGTGATCATAAAGATTGTGGGTTATGGCCTTTCCTTCAGAAATTTGCCACCAAGGTCAAATGAAAAGAGAAATACATAAAATCTTGGATAACAAATGGTCACAGACTTTAACTTCCATTTTATTAGAAAGATAATAAAATTCTCTTGTAGTTGAGAATTTATCATGGTTTTTAAAACTGGGCAAAGAAAATTAAATAAAATAGATGAAAACACCAGATTTTTTTTTTCAGCAAAGTTAGTGACTTGGTCAAGCTCTAAGTCAATGTTCTGATAACACCTGAGCAAACATTTACTGCAGCACATTACAGAACATTAAAATGTGACTCTAGATGTGTGTCTATTCCATGTGGTTTCTGTAGATCACATTTGTATCTTTTTAAATTTTACTTTATTTTTTCTTTGGATCCCTGATATTTAACATAAAGCTAGCCTTACATTGTGTTCATGATATATATATTTTTTCAAAGCCTTATACTAACCCATGCTAGGGGTTAAGGTGGAATATGAACCACAGGTTTAACAGGATCCTGGAGGTGCTTTGTGAGCCTGGAGATCACGAGCATGTTGATGTACAATCACACACAAAGATTGGTGTGCCTTCCTTGTCTGGGATCCATGGATCTCTTTAGGTCAAGTGCTCTTTGGGAATTGTGGGATTCTGATTATTTCACGAGGGATCTCTAGCCCAGTTCTACATTCACACCAAAGAAAATACACTCACCCTCTCTGTCCAAATAGTCCAACGTGGACCAATCCTTCATTTCCACCTGCTCCCAGCACCTGCTTCACTAATTCAAGAATTCTGTGCTTGACTTATAGACGGAAGTTAGGGAGACAGGCATGAGACTGGGGAAATTATCCTTCTAGAACTGCTGCTCCCTCTTCAACGTGTCTGTTTTAATATTTTTAAAAGATATCCCACCTCTGCTTCCATCCATTTTTTTTAGCAATTTGTAAAACCTGACCAAATATATCTTGATCTAGAATGTATGCTACTGTTTGCCATGGACATTTCCCATCTTACATATTGTGGCGATACATTTATGAGTGATTTGACCAATGGTAATCAAAGAGGGAAGTCCAACGCCTTATATGCAAGACTCTAAGAACATCAACATTACATTCCAGATTTTCAAAGAACTTCAGAAATAAAAGAAGGAAGGGGACCATGGTCAACACCGTGTTCATGCAAGAGACAATAAAGACCTTTATGACTTCCAGAAGTGGATGCTATCCCACCGCAAATTATGAGTTCCTGAGACCCTGCATCCTACTACTAATTTTTCACCTATCCCAAATCCATTTAGAAACTCTCCTTTTGTCTGACCTTTTAACATAACACCAGCAGCTGCTGCGTGCATTGTCGCCTCTGCTTTAATGTCTGTTACTAGTGAAGCTATCTTATAAGCTTCACCTGAGCCACGAGGTTGACTAGACTCATGGGTAAGAAAAGAATAAAATAAGATTAAAGAGGGCTAGCAGACAGAGAAAAATTATAAGTGGATCTTCAGGAGGTAATATTAACTCCTGGTAAAATAGAGCCAGATAAAAAACAACAACAACATTAAATTTAAATTATTAGAGCTTTCTGAGAGCTTTGGAAATTCATTTCCTAAGGATTATTCTGTTTGCCCTGAACACAATTTAATTAGTGATTTTAATCAGGGGTTGGAAATGTCTCAGTTAAAATCCAAATAATAAATATTTTCACCCGAGCTGGCCATAAGGTCTGTCTCATGACTCTACAATCCTAAAGAAAAGTCTTAGGTAATACAAAAATGAATGAGCATGACTATGCTCTAATAAAACTTTATTTACACAAACAGGCAGGGAGCTAGATTTGACCTTTGTGCTGTAGATTATCAACCGCTGAACTAGATGAACAAGGAGTGAATATATCAAAGCCAGGAAATTCCTGAAGAAAAACAAAACATTAGAGTTTTAGAAACTAGAATCAGGAAACCTTAATATAAAGTGTTCCAGAAAGTAGAACAAAGATAACTCTAATATTAGAAGACATTTTTTCCCTCAAAGATAGGCCTGCACATACAGATTGACTTTATTAATATCAATGGAAATTTGAAAACAGAACTTTTTAAAAATTTTTTAATGTCTATTTTTGAAAGTACAAGTACAAAGTACAAGGGGGGAAGGCAGAGAGACAGGGAGGCATAGACTCCGAAACAGAACGTTACTTAAGATATAAGTGCTCATTGTTAAATTTCCCTAAAAAAAGTATGCCAGTTAGTTGTTTAAAAGCCTCATCTTTATATTGTTTAAGGAAATTTAAGAAATGAAATGGTAGGGGCGCCTGGGTGCCGCAGTCGGTTAAGCGTCCGACTTCAGCCAGGTCACGATCTTGCGGTCCGTGAGTTCGAGCCCCGCGTCGGGCTCTGTGCTGATGGCTCAGAGCCTGGAGCCTGTTTCCGATTCTGTGTCTCCCTCTCTCTCTGCCCCTCCCCCGTTCATGCTCTGTCTCTCTCTGTCCCAAAAAATAAATAAAAACGTTGAAAAAAAATTTTAAGAAATGAAATGGTAAAGAAATAAAAAAATAAAAAAATATGACCAAGGTAGATATTAGATAACTTTAATAGGCACAATTCAAAAGAAGATATGCATAAAACTACGTAGAAACCAAATGCATAAACGGGGATAGGAGATATGCAAAATGTTAAGAGATTATAATTATAGTCAGATATTTCAAAAACTTCTTTCAGAATTGGAACCGTGGAATAATCAATACTTTCTAAAGAAAACAAAATAATCACAAAAGACATAATTAATCAGCTACAATAAAATTGAACACGGGGCGCCTGGGTGGCGCAGTCGGTTAAGCATCCAACTTCAGCCAGGTCACAATCTCACGGTCCGTGAGTTCGAGCCCCGCGTCGGGCTCTGGGATGATGGCTCAGAGCCTGGAGCCTGTTTCCGATTCTGTGTCTCCCTCTCTCTATGCCCCACCCCCGTTCATGCTCTGTCTCTCTCTGTCTCAAAAATAAATAAACGTTGAAAAAATAAATAAATAAATAAATAAATAAATAAATAAATAAATAAAATTGAACATGTTGCTATGCCTAAATTGAATTCCAAAGCCAAATGTACTTCTCAATAATGAAATAATCAGTATTTCTCCATTTAATTCAACTTCCCCAAAGCAAGTAGTTCCCCAAATATTAAGACTCAACTCTTTAATATCAAACATATACTTAATAAAATACCATACAAAAGAAAAGATATTAAAATTCTGTGAACGGATCATGCCCATGGCAGTACAGAATGACCTCTTTATGTAAAACTAGTCCTCATGAATAATTATACTTTTAAAAAAAAATTTTATTAATGTTTTTATTTATTTTTGAAGGAGAGACACACAGAGCATGAGCAGGGGAGGGGCAGAGAGAGAGGGAGACACAGAATCTGAAGCAGGCTCCAGGCTCTGAGCTGTCAGCACAGAGCCCGATGCGGGGCTCAAACTCACAAACTGCGAGATCATGACCTGAGCCAAAGTCGGACGCTTAACCTACTGAGCCACCCAGGCGCCCCATGAATAATTATTTCTATAAAAAACACGTGATGACCTCCACTAATATTTATGGTAGGCCATATACTAATACCGTATACAAGTACATAAATACATAAGGGTATTTATGGTCTTAGGTTATTCCACTGCTATAACAGAATACTGGAGTGTGGGTGATGTATAAACAACAGAAATTTATTTTTCACATCTGGATGCTGAAAAGTCCAAGACAAGGCATTACCAGATTTGGTGCCCGGTAGGATGTTCTCACATGGAAGAAGAGGCAAGGGAGCTCGCTGAGGTCCCTTTTATAAGGCACTGATCCCTTTTATGAGGGCTCCACTCCGATGACCTAACAAGCTCTTAAAGGCCAATCTCCAAATGCCGTCACATTGGGGTTAGATTTCAACATTAGGAACACAAACATTCCATGTTTATAGATAGCAATGTATAAACAAGTCAAGGTATGAAACAGCATTGCTGATAGTGTCCATAAATGGTCAGAAGGACAGGCAGTAAGTATTAGTTTCTTAGGGCTGCTGCATAAGCTAGGTCACCTCAAACAACAGAAATTGATTCTCTCATAGTTCCAGAGGGTAGAAGTCTGAAATTAAAGTGTCTGCAGGCCCATACTCCACTGTGTCCTAACAAAAAATCCTTCCTGGTCTCTTCCTGGTGGTTGTTAGCAATCCTTGGAGTTGATTGGCTTTGTAGAACAGTCAGCTCAGTTTCTTCCTCCGTGCTCAGAGGATGCTCACCTCTGTGTCTGGAGGCCACCATAATCCCACATGACCTCATGTTGATGACATCTGCAAAGACCCTATTTCTATATAAGGTCACCTGAGGGTGAGGACTTCAATGTATCTTTGCTGGGAATATATTCAACTAACAACAGTTATTGTAAGTGTTAATTCTGGGTCATGGTGTTTGTGGATGTTCTATATTCTTATCTGGACCTACTCATAATTTGAAAAAATATCTACAACGAATATAAATTAATGTAAGAATTAAAAAATGACTCTTTAAAAATAAATTTGAAGGGATCACATGACATGATTTAAATATGATTCTTTAATCATATATAACTGACTTGTAAAAGTTACACTGATACTTTCAATTATGAATATAGATAGAAATACACAAAAATATGCAATTAATCTGAATTGTCAATTAGGTGCAGAACATTCGAGTACCCCACAAAAAAGAAAAGAAACTACAAACCCTCCTTATTTAACATGTCCTTATCTAATGGGGGATAATTATATGGTGTTGCTCATAAACTGATAAGCAATGGAGAGAATTTAGGGTTTATTTCCCGCAGAATTTCCTTTTGTAAAAAAAAGAGAAGATATTCCTGCAAGTTGCCATTTGCTAAGGCTTCTCACATTCCTGCCAAGGGAAATTTTTTCAAACCATAATGAATGACCAAAATTCGTAATTATGAATTTGGAAACCAATAGTGCTGTCTTTGTGTGTACAGTGTGTGTGTGTGTGTGTGTGTGTGTGTGTGTGTGAAAATAAAGCCCATTTTTAAAGTCTCAAATACTGTTTTCCTAAAATTTAACTTTTGGGCAGGACCTGATTTTCTTGGATCGTAAGTCCGATTAGTTGGAAGCAACTGTGTAATTTCCAAGTCCAGGAGAAGCAAACTGTCTTTTTTTTTTTTTTTGGTGATATGAGTTATAATTTTACTGTATTTAGAGAATTTCAGTAAAAGGGAAGTAATAAGGGGAGGTAATTTAAGGGGATTAATAATTTTCAAAATGCCAGAGGCCAAATTATAATCAAGTTTTCATACATTTAGTTAATTAACACTTTGAAACAGACTTAATTTATGTGGAATTTAGAGTACTCTTAATAGGTTAGACACATGTAATTGCTTCTAGTACCTATAATCATCTTGATGCATAATTTTCATGGATTTGGCTGAAGATAAATGATCTGGAAAAGCATTAGAATTCCAAATCTTGCTAAATGTTTATAGCAATGTTCAAGTCCCTTGAAGAGCACTCCAAACTGTTATTTCATTTTTAAGAACATTGTAACTATTTACTAATAAGATAAAGTAAACTTCTTGCTATAATTGATGCCAACATTGTATTGTTTAGCAGTAACCTACTTGTTATTTTTAGAAGGCATTACATAGATAAAAATAAATCGCTTTTCAGAAAAGTTTAACAAGGTCCTATTAAGCTCAAAAAACTGTGGAAGGAATATAAAGCTCAGTCATTGCTCTTAAAAAGTATACATGTAGTTGGTAACATAAGATTTGTTCAACAGTAACTAAAATGTACATGAAGCCAATGAGAATGTATAGAAAACAGAGGAGCATACAGAAATGTTAAGTCTTTCATAACTTCTTGGGAGAGTTAAGTACTTTTAGTGCTTGTTCTCCTCTCTACAGTTCTGGTATCAGAAATCTCAGCTAACATAGTAAGGTTACCCAGAGGTGATATTTTAACAGGAATTCATTCTGGAAGTTTCCATCCAAGGAATAAACTACTCTAATATATTAAATGTAACTTTTTCCTCACTGCAGTGAGTGAAATTCTCTTCATGTTCAGTCATGTTTCTAATTCTTCCTTCTCTTTGTCATTTTAATAAAAACAAAAAGATTTTAAGAAATATTTATTTTTTCTATCCGCGTAAGTTTATAAATTTGGTTGGCTTTAAACACTTTTAAAAAGAATAACTTTATTTACCATGTCTACACTTTCTAGTGGTCACCTTGAAATTGATGGAGATGTGCCTCCCTTTTTGTTTCTCTTCAAAATTTATCATTTTTTCCTTTCTTTCTTTCTTTCTTTTTTTTTTTTTTTTTGTTAAACAACTGGTCTAGAATTGAACTGATACCCATTTGGACTCTTGCTTCACTTCTCCAAATATTTGGTCGTATGATGCACTCTCTCCCTTCAACAGGAACAGAGTCTGGTGCCCCATTATGTTGTGGCAATATAAAACTCAGACTAAATGTACAACCATGTTCTTTGTCTTTTTCTTTTTCTTTTTTTTCTTCCCATTTTCCCTTCCTTCCTTCCTTCCTTCTTTCCTTCCTTCCTTCCTTCCCTCCTTCACTCTTTTCTTTCTTTCTTTCTTTCTTTCTTTCTTTCTTTCTTTCCTTTCCTCTCTCCTTCCTTCCTTCCTTTCTTTTTTTTTATTTTTATTTTTTCAATTACCTCATATCAGTAAGGAAAAAACAGAAAAACAATCAGACAGTCCTCAGGCAGAAATCTCCACACTCTGAGCTCCTTTCTGCATAGAGAATTCTAGAAAAGATAAAGTTTGCTTTAAATGTTGAGATTGTAGTATTTATTTCTTAAGAATTTATCAGATTCTTGATATCATTTGGAGCAAGAAGAATTTCAGGAGAACATGAGGAAGGCTCCAGGCTTCTTGTCTGGCATTCTGTTTCTCCATGTTGCTTCCGTTTTATGTGGACCACTACGGCCTGTCTCTGAACCTGAAGTGTAGTAAGTCCAGAAGACACTACTGTATTCTATCAGGGTCATACATTGACCCACTCTGCCTATGCTTCTCTGTTACCCTTCTTTTGCCATTAGTATTTTGTCTAAATTTCTCTGTTAAAAGAACAAATGTTCTGTTTTGTTTGTTTTTACTTGGTTAGATCAAGTTAACATAGGTACCTTGCTTTCTGTGATGGAGTCTCAGTTTGTGTCCTATTATGATGGTCTTAACTCTGTATGATGGTCCTTATTCTGTAAGGAAGGTTTTTACAAAAAATGAAAATAGTATACAAGGAGAGCCTGAACTTGTATGGGTTCTTGAACACATGTATTTATCTCTAGTCAAAACACCTAGTCAGGAACTAAGGGCAAGTAAGAGAGGTTTCTAGGCCTCCTCTTTCCCTCCCCTCAATCACTTAAGGTCACCCACTATCCATGACCTCTCGGCGACAGAAATACCTCTCTAAAACTGATTACACAAAGTTTAGGTTCTTGAGGCTCTCTCAGTAAAGACCAAGAATAATTAACTCAGAATGCACAGGATAGTATTTAATTATCTATTAGAAATGGGACACTTCAGTAATTGGAAATAGTAGCAGGACCATATGAAACTGTTGACTATTATAGGCCAAATAACAATAATTTCATATAATTTAAATTAATAGATCAAAAATAAAATTATTCCTTAGAGTAAGTCTAGATGGTGAAAACTTGAGGGTTGAGGAATTGTGTTTGGAATCCCAATTTAGTAAGAAATGAATTAGATCATAAAAGAACAAAACATTATTCATAGGTCACCTAAAATATTTTGTTTACATAACTCTAAGTAGAATTATTTTTAATGTGTATTTATTTTTTTGAGAGAGAGAGCACAAGCAGGCGAGGGACAGAGAGAGGTGGGGCCAGAGGATCCAAAGCAGATTCTGAGCTGTCAGCACAGAGCCCTATGAGGGGCTCAAACTCATGAACTGTGAGGTCATGACCTGAGCCGAAGTGGGATGCTTAACCTCCTGAGTCACCCAGGCATCCAAGTAGAATTTTTTTTTAAGAAAACATTTTTGGATTTAATTCAAAAGCCTAAAAGGGAAGTAATATTTTCAGTTTTCGCTTCCTTGACTAAAGAAGGAAAGGATTATTCTATGCATCCACATAAGACTGAATGCAAACCACAATGGGAGTCTCTAAGACCTGCAGGGAGATGTACACACAAAAAATAATCTCAGGGCTTCTGATGCCGAATGAGAACCCACTTAGCAAATACTCACTATAGGATGTTTAGTGGATTTTGCTTTGTAATTGTCCTGATTTAATATTACCTTGTAGGAAGACCACTCTTCCCCATTTCTTACACGAACCCCTCTACCCTCACTGTCATCTCTTTCAACATGGTGGGTGGCTGCTGTCCTCTGATTCCTAGCAAACAGAAAAATCAGTTATACTTTCCTTAAACCTACAGCTAATTTTTCTTATCCTGAGAGTCATGCTGATGTTACAAACTGTTCCATAAACTATGAGACTCAGAAGGAGTTCTAAAGTGGAAACGATAAAGACCAATTCATCCCTACTTTGTGTTCAGTACTCATTTATATTAATGCCCATACATTTAAGTGTATCTCTCTGTGATATTATATATATATATATATATATATATATATATATATGTATATATTCTTGGAAACAGTGGGAAATAATCTTAGAAAGAGCCCTTGATGGTTTGGTTCACCATGTTAGTTCCCTGTTTCATAAAATAGTCAACCCCACCTTCTTTTGTGCTATGAGAGAATCCCAATATAACAGAAAAATAGTTCTCAGAAGAAAAAAAACCAAACAGTTCTGAGATTTTTCTCCACCTCTGTAAACTTGTTGCCCACACTTGTTCTAAATAGATAAAAGTATATTTATAAAAGCCAGGCATTATGACTAACTGAGTAGTTTTAGGGTTTATTTTCTCACTTTACACAAGGGGCATGCAAGGAAAGGACATAGCCTTAATTTAAAATTTTACTATGTACTATCTATTTCCACAACCAAAGCACAAGGTATAACTATGCTGTAAACTTTCATTTCTAAATTTTTATGATATAATGTTTGCTACCTAATACATTCAATTGCCTTCATTAAAGTCTCCATAAAAAAGCATATGTAAACTCAATAATTTTGCCATGGTTCAGAAGGATTGTAGTACTCTGCTTTGGAATCAACTTCAAATGCTATGGAAGACCATTTTCTCGTATTTTTATTGAGGACAAAGCTTTGCTATGAGAGTAAAATTCATTATCAAAAAGAGATCAATTTGATATCAAGTTAATTTGTTGTGTCAGGGTAATACAACTTAGCACTTAAGACACTCCCAATTTAAAAAACCTGATTTTGGTGGGGGGGGGGGGTGCCTGGGTGGCTCAGTCAGTGAAGCATGCGACTTCATCTCAGGCTCCTCCTCCACTTACGCTCTGTCTCTGTCTCTCTCTCTCTCAAAAATAAATAAATAAATGTTAAAACATGTAAACTAATAAATATAAAAAAATGGAAGAAAATAATAAATAAAAAACCTGTTTTTTTCCCCATGACTTACATACATAAATGTGGATTCTCTTTTATTCTCTAACTTTATGAAACTTTATTTATGATGTCAAAGTGTTCCTGGGTTTATATGTACTTTGTATGAACTTCATCCCAAGGCAGATAAAATATTGCCATTTTTCATGGACCAATATTATCTAATCCAGTTTGGGGCTGGCCATTTAATCTGTTATGTATCTCATTGCCAGTTGTGTCGTGTCTATTTGTCTCCAATTTTCATTTTGAAAATTCCTGTCAAAAGCCTCTTTCAGCTTATAATTTGATGAATTCATATTACTACATGTTTTCTCTTTAGTGTAGATAAAACATCATTTTCAGTATTTCATTTTGTTCTGTTAATAACTGCAAACCTAAAAAACCCAAAATATCATGTCATATTGAAAATGTCTCAGCTTTTTCTGGGCTCACAGCAAGCATTCTCGTGACCTGAATGCACAGTGTCTAATTATACATGCCATTGTATCATCTATATTTTTATAATTTTTTTTGGAGTTTTAGATTTACACAAAAAGTATGAAGACAGTAGGGAAGGTTCCCATATACCGTGCACCCAGTTTCTTCTATTGTTAACATTTTACATTAGCATGGAACGTGTGTCACAATTAATGAATCAATATTAGCATGCTCTTATTAAGTCAATACTTTGTTCATATTTTCTTACTGTTAACCTAATGTTCATTTTTTCCTACAGATCCCATCCATGACACTACTACGTATTTAGTCATGTCTCCTTAGACCCATTTTGGCTATGGCAGTTCTTCACTTTTTGCTTGTTTTTGATGACTTTATAAATTTTGAGACATACTAGTCAGTTTGGGTGTAGAATATCCCCCAGTTGGGATTTGTCTGATGTTTTTATCATTAAAATGTGGTTATGGAATTTTTTGGAGAGGAAGACCACACAGAAGAAAATGCTTTTTTTTTTTTTTTTTGAAAGAGAGGAAAGTGTGTGAGTGAGAGAGTGAGCAGGAGAAGGGCAAAAGGAGAGAGGGAGATAATTTTCAGGATGACCTGAGCGAAAATCAAGAGTCGGACACTTAACCGACTGAGCCACCCCAGGCCCCCAAAATGCCATTTTTATCACCTCATACCAAAGGAGAATACAATCAACAGGAATTCTCATCACTGATGTTAACAATTATTGCCTTGCTGGGGTGGTGTTTGTCTGGTTTCTTCACTGTAAAGTTAGATCTTGTTCTCCCTTTCCATACTGCGATTTGGGGAAGAAAACCGTGTTGCACTGGGCCACACTTCAAGAGTAGGTGGTTCTGTGTCACCTCCCTGAGGACAATGTATCTATTTAAATCGGGAGTTTCTGTATACGAGATTAGTGCATTCTCCCCTATTTGTTTACACATCCACTTATAACAACATAGACTTGTGGATATTTATTTTATACTTTGGGTTAACCCAATGTGATTTTTATAAATTTTCATGTTCAAATTATTCCATCTTTTGCCAACTCTTTCATTTGGTACCTGTGTCTCTCTGACATGTCTCCATTAGTGTGTGTGTGTGTGTGTGTGTGTGTTTAAGCACTTCTTTACTTATTATCATTATAAAATATTCTTGACTTACCTTGGGCATCCTACCACCAGTCCTATAATCAGCTCTTTCTCCAAGAAACACTAGTTCCTTTTATTGAAGTATGGTATTACAAACCAAAATTTGGGCCTGCAGTGTTCTCACCACTACATCATTTATTTTTGTAAAAGTTATTTTCATGTTTTTGAAAACAAATGAAAAATAAGTAAAATAAAATAAAATAAATCATGTGATAGTTTTAGATTAATATCATCAGATAGATAGCTTATATGAAGGAAAAAGCTATTCCTCTGATTGCATATTAGGTGATGTTGTGTAATGTAACTAATTTTTAATATTTTGTTTTCCATAGTAACTAAGCAAAGAGACTTCTTTCTTTGACCCTCCATTTGTTATTTTAAAGAACAAGACATTTCCAGGATGAAAGACTGTCAATGTCTCTCCTTATCATCCCCCAATTCACTCTGTGGTCATAGATATTATGTTAAAATATACATAAAACCAGAGGTATTGAAAATTCCCACAAAATAATAAAATGATGGAGTATGTTTTCCACATTGAAATTTGGACTATTTTGGGGACTACTAAACTCATGTGTGTCATAGGGAGTATTTGCTAGGGGATTACCTATCTTGTGAAATCTGGTGGCTAAAGACACAAAATATCCAGAGGCAAGCAAGCAAACTAGAGATACGTGAACAGGAACCTTTCTTCTCATCGTGATTGGTAAGACAAAAACACTGAAGCGGCTTGTGAAGTTATTGAAAACACTCACATACATACATACATGCATGTACTCTCTATCATTTTTCATTTTAAATTTCCCCACAAGTCACAATGGCCTAAAAAAAGGCTATCCCTTGTTATCAAAACATTATTTTCTTCTTACAAGTATTACATATTTATTTTTAGCTGATCGTTCAGGATATTCTAGGACAGGAAGATCATCTTCAACATTCAGAAACCAATCAATGTGATACATCAATAAAAAGGATAAGAACCATATGTTCATTTCAATTGATGAAGAGAAAGCATTTGACAGAGTATAACATCCATTCATGCTAAAAGCCCTCAACAAAGTAGGTTTAGAGGGAACATACCTCAACATAATAAAGGCCATATATTAAAAATCCACAGCTGATATCATCCTCAATTGGGAAGAACTGAAATATTTCCCTCTATGTCAAAAACAACACAGGGATGTCTACTCTCACCACTATTATTTAACATAGTACAGCCCAATCCACAATAATCAGACAACATAAAGAAATAAAAAGCATCCAAATCAGCAAGGAAGAAATCACTCTTTCACCAGTTGCAGATGACATGATATTCTATACAAAAAACACAAAGGACTCCATTAAAAAACTGCTAGAACTGATAATTTCAGTAAAGTCCCGGGATACAAAATCAATTACAGAAATCTGTTGCATTTTTGTACACCAATAATAAAGTAGCAGAAAGAGAAATTAAGGAACCAATCCCACTTACAATTGCACCAAAAACCATGAGATACCTAGGAATAAACCTAACCAAAGAGGTGAAAGACCTGTTCTCTGAAAACTATACAACGCTTATGGAAGGAATTGAAGATGGCACAATGAAATGGAAAGACATTCCATGTTCATGGATTGGAGTAACAAATACTGTTAAAATGTCTATACTACCCAAAGCAATCTACATATTTAATGCAATCTGTATCAAAATTCCAACGGAAATTTTCACAGAGCTAGAACAAACAATCCTAAAATTTGTATGGAAACACACAAAAGCTCTTGAATAGCCAGACCAATCTTGAAAAAGAAAAACAAAGCTGGAGACATCACAATTCCAGACTTCAAGTTATATTACAAAGCTGTAGCAGTCAAAACAATATGGTACTGGCACAAAAATAGACACATAGATCAATAGAATAGAATAGAAAACACAGAAATGAACCCACAACTATATGCTCAATTAATCTTCAACAAAGGAGAGAATATTCAATAGGAAAAAGATAGTCACTTCAACAAATGGTGTTGGGAAAACTGGACAGCAATATGGAGAACCACTTTCTTAAACCATACACAAGAATAAATTCAGAATGGATTAAATATTTAAATGAGACTTGACACTGGGTTTGTAAGGAAGTATGCAATCACTATATAGAACACCTTAAACTAAAATCACACTGTGTATTGACTAACTAGAATTTACATAAAAATTACAAAAAAAAAAGATATTTTTCCTCTTGTTAGCAAAAGCCATTTGTAATTAGCTCATGTCTTTTGAAAAGGTCAATTTTAACTTTAATTCAATTTTAATTTCAATATTTTCCTATACATAACCAAAGAATCATATAGCTTAATATCAGATAATCTTTCATATATGCATAGTGAAATCTATAAATTGTAAGATACTTTGAAATTCTAAAATAGGATGCCTTAAAACAATTTAAAAACCCTCATAAAAGACTGAATTTTAAGAGGAAAGTGACTAGTTTTTCTGCATAAAAAATGATGCATTTTTTTCTAGCATTATCATTTTTCTAAGTTTTTAAACCACACTCTGTGTTTATTTCAAAATGATTTTCAGGCACTTCATAGTGATGTGCAATGCTTATTAATGTCAAGATAACTAGAGTCATGTGAAAATTACAAAGAAAAAAATTTAAAGAAAAATAAACAAGTTTGAGGTTTAAAATGGGCCCATCAATAAGGTGGAGACAATCATATTTCATGTGCAGATCGAATGTTTAATTATAATCTTCTAATAATCCAACCTGATGTAGAAAACACTATTAATTATATAATTAATCATGCCATCTGTGTAAAGACACAATTCTTGGTAAAAAATTCAAAAAGAAATATGATCCTTGGAATTCAATATATTCTTTAAAAGATTTGACATAGTTAAGGTTATAGGACTATTCATTCACCGAGTCAAAATATTTATTAGTCATCTAGTATATGAGAGACACTGTACTGGAGGCAGATTATAACAAAGAACAAGATCAAGATCAAGAACAAGATAAGTCCTTATGCATAGTACCTGAAATCGGTTTAGCAGGCAACACTGTAACAAAGAGTTCTAAAGACCATATTTCTTACTGAAGAAATAAAGCAGACAGCACTCATGAGGGGCTCATAGATTAGCCTTGAGGAGTCAGGGAAAACTTCCCAAAGCAATCATCTCTGTATTGAAACCCAAAGCAGTCTCTATGGAAAGGAGACTTGGAGGCTTAGAGACTTTTCCTGCTTCGGGAACAGCCAGAAGCCGGAGAGGAACTGAAGTGTCGAAGAGGTGGAATTAGGTGACTGCTATCATCCCTACAATTCCAAGACCTGCTCATGCAAATAAAATTGTTCTTGGTAGAAGAGACAATATTCTAGTAATTAAAGCAGATTGTGTTCAGAGGTATTGTTTTCTTCTTGAGGTACCTGTTTCATGTGGAATTATTATTGTTACAGAAACAGTTGGACTGCAAAACACCAAGGATTTGGGGGACTAGCACAATCAGGAAACTGCATGTAGAAATAGCATATAAGAATTGCATTTTTGAGGGGTGCCTGGGTGGCTCAGTCAGTTAAGGATCTGACTCTTGATTTCAGCTCAGGTCATGATCTCACTGTGAGTTCGAGCCCTGCATCAGGTGAGGAGCCTGCCTGGGATTCTCTCTCTGTCCCACTCTCTCTGCCCCTCCCTCGCACTCACTTTCTCTCTCTCCAAATAAATAAATAAACTTAAAAGAAAGAATTGTATTTTTGAGATTGGATGTGGGAGTTGACTTGTGATAAAAATGACAACTGTGACCCATGTTCTGGTGAAGTGAGTCTGTGTCTCTTTTCTAAGATGGTAAATGAATATTTTAAAATAAAACCGAGCTAGGTGATATATATATATATATATATATATATATATGATAAGGAAGAAGCTATATATATATGGCTTATCCATTCATCTTATCCATTCATCAGTCAATGGCATTTGGGATGTTGCCATAATTTGTCTATTTTTTTTTAATTTTTTTTAATGTTTATTTATTTTTGAGACAGAGAGAGACAGAGCATGAACAGGGGAGGGTCAGAGAGAGGGAGACACAGAATCTGAAACAGGTTCCAGGCTTTGAGCTGTCAGCACAGAGCCCGACGCGGGGCTCGAGCTCACGGAACGCGAGATCATGACCTGAGCCGAAGTAGGCCGCTTAACCAACTGAGCTACCCAGGCGCCCCTAATTTGTCTATTGTTGATAATACTTCTATAAACATTGGGGTACATGTATCCCTTTAAATGAGTATTTTTGTATCCTTTGGGTAAATACCTGATAGTGCAATTGCTGGATTGTAAGGTAGTTCTATTTTTAACTTGTGGGGAACCTCCATATTGTTTTCCAGAATGTCCAATTTGCATTCCCACCAACAGTGCAAAAGGGCTCCCCTTTCTCTAGGTACTCACCAACACCTGTTGTTTCTTGTGTTGTTAATTTTAGCCATGCTGAGAGGTATGAGGTGATATCTCAGTGTAGTTTCGGTTTGCATTTTTCTTGGTGATGAGTGATGTTGAGCATCTTTTCATGTGTCTATTTGCCAACTTTATGTCTTCTTCAGAGAAACTTCTATTCATGTCTTCTGACCATTTTTTAACAGTATTATTTGTGTTTTGGGTGTTGAGTTATAAAGTTCTTTATATATTTTGGATTCTAACTCTTTATCAGATATGTAATTTGCTAATATCTTCTCCCGTTCTGTAAGTTGCCCTTCAGTTTGAGTGTTTCCTTTGCTGTGCAGAAGCTTTTTATTTTGGTGAAGTCCCAACAGTTGATTTTTGCTTTTGTTTCCCTTGCTTTAAGAGACATATCTAGTAAAAAGTTGCTAGTGTTAGTGTTGGGAAATCTGGACAGCAACATGCGGAAGAATGAAACTGGACCACTTTCTTACACCATACACAAAAATAAATTCTAAATGGATGAAAGACCTAAATGTGAGACAGGAAACCATCAAAATCCTAGAAGAGAACACAGGCAGTAACCTCTTTGACCTCAACTGTAGCAGCTTCTTACTAGATACATCTCCTAAGGCAAGGGTAACAGAAGCAAAAATAAAGTATTGGGAGATATGTAAGTCTTTTTAAAAGCTAAGTAAGCCTCTTGTCAGCTTTAGGACCCAGGAATGTCTTTGAAATGACCTGGGAGCCATTTCTTTGAAAGTCATTATCAAGGAAGATAGTTTCCCTATTTCCCAGCTTCTGTGGGAGAGTAGGAGCCTAACTTCCGTAGGCCCTTACTCCAGATTGCAAACATATTTCCTGTCATAAAAATATGAGAAGTTTGTTTTTCCTTTGTATAAAACCAAATAGCTAACAGTAGATCACTCCAATTAACATGTGAATTTATGATTATTTATGTGTGACAAAATTTATTTCAGGATTTAAAGATGTATTTAACGATTTATGTGCATCAAGTCCTTATAACACGTATGTAGTGTGTTGTATCTGCTTGGATAAATAATGGGTACAATTTTATTTGATCTTTGCAATCTTTTGGTAACTTGCCTCTGATACCCATCATATTCCAGTATAAACATTATTCAGTAATAAAACCATTTCTTTCTCCTATTTTCTGAAGAAGCTTTCTGGGTTTGAGAGATTTTATTTTAATTTGTATTTCCCCAACTCTATACATTTGGCCCCTTGCACTGGAGAGAAGAGAGTAAATATCTTTCTCTCTGCACCTTCATGTTTCTACTCCCCATTTAGCTTTTAACTTCAAGGCCAGAGCAAGGAACAATAGAAAGAGTGAAAAGAAAAAAAAAGCTATTGCCTGATAGGTCAGTCAGAAAGATGGCCTTAGGCTCTCTGATTTCGGCCAATCGCTCTGATTTTTTCCTTTCAACTGGAAGTTTTTAGTTACATTTGTCATGGGCCATACCTGGGGCTATGTCTGTATTCTTCTTCCAGCATTGTATCCACTGATCTTTAGCACCTACAAATTCCTCCTGGAGTTCTAGAAACAGGAAAACAACAATAAGGGAACTGACAAAACCCTGTCTTGGTCAATCTAATATTTGAATTTTATAGGCTAATATGGGGTTTTAAAAGATAAACTGAGACATATTAACTTTGAGCAAAAATCCGTGTAACTAGGGTAGTACCAAACTGCAAGGGATTGGAGAGGCTCCGTTGATAGGACGTGAGGAAGACAACAGAGAAAAGATGAAAACAAAGTGAGAAAACACTTCAGTGGCCATAGCTCAAAGTCTAGTTGGTTGGTTGTGATCAGTTCCAAAGTTTTCTAACCTTGATGTTCTTATAGGCTTTGATTTTGGTTTGCTTTTGTAGCCCACCTCAGCATTAGACCTACCTCAGTGTTATAGCCTCCTTGATTGACTGGTAGAATAAGGCTAAGAGAAAACAAATAATGAGAGGAGGAAAATATGTGTTAATGGGAAACATATGACAACTCCAGTTTAGGTGGTTCTATCTCCATTTCAGTCTGAGGAAGGTGGTACTCCTTACATGCTATAAGATTTCTTTTAATCATCCACTTTCATTTAAAGCGATTTAAATAGAATTCCAGTCTCACAGATATTTAATCACTGGAATGCAACCATATTGGTCCTATTAAGAATACTAAAGTGCATCAGAAGGGTAATACAGAAAGGAACCATATGTTTCCTCGAGTTGAGTTTCATGTTGCAGTAAAGAAATTTGATTAATTAGGAAAGAAAATTAATAGATGAACATCCAGTGTTTTACATATAGTATGAAATAATCGACATTCTGGAGGTCTTGAAAGATTATCAAGCAGGTGCCGTGTGATGGAAGTAATGGAGAAACTGAGCTGGAGGAACATAAATGTATTGTTAGAGGCTGTATATAGAAATTCGGTATTTCCGATTTGAGCTGGGTCCTTCAGTGACAATATCCTAGCTTTGCATAGGGGAGCAGTGGCTCTGGAACTAGGACTGAAGCAGGAGAGAATGAGGTAGCTTTGGGTGGTGTATGAGTTTGGGAGGGCTTCCATAACTAAGTACCAGAGGAGTATCTCCTCACAGTTTTGGAGGCGAGAACTCTGAGATGAAGGACATGGTACACATCTGTCACAGGCCTCTCTCTTTGGCTTGTGGACATCTGTCTTCCATCTGCATCTTCATGCAGCATGTTTTAGATTGAGTTGTGTCTCTTAACCCCGTTCATGTCGACAGTATGTGACAGGAATTAGAGGTAGGACCTTAATGGATATAATTGTAAGGTTAAATGAGGTCACAGGGTAGGGTTGGTGAGAAGAGGAAGGGACATGTGAGGACGCAGCACCAGGCCAGAAAGAGACTGAGACTGCTGGCGCCTTGATCTGGGTCTCCCAGATTCCAGGGCAGTAACAGAACAAATTTCTGTTTTTCAAGCCATTGGTCTGTGGCATTTTGTCATGGCAATTTGAGCAGACTGAAACATGGCTCTCTCCCTTTTTGCATGTCTGTGTTGAAATTCACTCTGCTTATCAGGATACCAGTTATATTGGATTAGGGTCCACCCTGATGATCTCATTTTAATGTTATTATTTCTTTAAGGGCCTGATCTCCATATATCATCACATTTTGAGGTACTGGGGATTAGGATTTCAACATACGAGTTTGGGGGGAAGACAATTTAACCCATAAGAAATGGTGAGGGATATTCTATTGTGCTTCACAATCATTTTTTCTCTACGTTATGCCATGTTTCCCTGTAAGTAAAGTATTATTGCCAATTGACTTTAAGCACAAGACTTCACTGGCCAGCAGAATGTAGTCAGATGAAATATACGATATTCATGCATTTACACGTTCTCTGCTATTACCTCTTGAAAATCTGCTCTCTGCCATGTATATAACATGTCCTAAATGAGGATTTCTCCTTTCAGCAAGTATTCTGGAATGAGAAGGCTGGTTAAACCACGCACTGCCAGCAGAAGCCAGCCAAGGAATATCTCATCTGCAGCAATCAGTTAATGTAAAAAATAAAAACATGTTTGTCTGTTTAAGTCCTAAAATATTAGTGTTGTTTGTTTCTAAAGCAAGAGCTGACTAAAAGAAAATGTGTACAACAGCAGCAAGCTGCCACAGCAAACACTAAAATACATGACATAAGCTTTTGTTCTAGATACCAACTCATGAGGAAAATGCTATTGAAGTTTGCAACTACATTATGCATAAGAGAAAAACTGGGTGCGACTATCACTTATAACTTGCAAGACAGAAAAATTGTCAAGTAGATTTGTTACTTTGGGAAATGAAGTTTTACCCAAGAGAGAATATTGGTTGCATGAATTGTTTACTATTAGCTGCATTGGATAAATACTGCAAAAAAACAGATTGGCTTAGGGAAAAAAAAAAGACTACTTGCAATCAGAATTAAAAAAAAAAAAAGAAAATGAGACGATGTAGAATATCAGGACCCTAAGGATTTGAAGAAATGATTCCTTCTCAATCTTAGCAAAAGAATCTATAGAAGCATTTTAAAAAGTAAATTAAAGGAGCACCTGGGTGGCTATGTCAGTTAAGCATCCAACTCTTGATTTCATTTCATGTCATAATATCAAGGTTCACAGGATCAAGCCCCACGTCAGGCTCTTCACTGTCAGCACAGAGCCTGCTTGGGATTCTCTCTCTTCCTCTCTCTCTGCCCCGTCCCCACTTGGCCTCTTTCTCAGAAAAAAAAAAAAAAAAAAGAAAAAAGAAAAAAAAACTTTAAAAATAATTTAAAAAGGATATGATGTGGTCATCATATCCTCTGCTAAAGTATATAATTAGAATAATGTACTTAGAAATTCTATTGAATTAAATGGAATAGCTCCAGGAATGACAACAAGGATACTGTCCCATGGGAGCCTGAGAAACTCAAGGTATCTCCAATCAGATAGAGAGAGGAATGTATATATAAACATTTGAGTTGGCTGGAATCAATTAGTAAAATATTTTAAAAAATTGAGTGTGCTGTATGGCCTACAATCCCATCAGTATAGACTAAGGAAATTTGTTTCTATCACATTGCTAACGTTTATGACTACATAATCACAGACAGCTTACCGGGTCCATTCAAGACCAAATCGTTTCAGTTTTAGCTGGAGACATGTTGGCATCATCTCTGGCAGGAACTGTGACATATTTCGTTTCCTACGAGGTCATTTTGGTGGCTACAGCCAACTCGAATTGTTGGTTATCTGAAGAAAGCTCAATTTCATGAACACCATTCAGCTTGTCGACTGCGTTCAGTTTGGGTGCTGAGTGCACTGTGGTTTGTTGTTCTTGTGGTTTTAACCCCATAAGAGAGCTTGTCTTCCAACACGATGGTCTGTTTAACCCATTCACCCAAATTTACCTTATTTTTTTTCCCATACAACCAAATTATGTCTCCCCATCGACATTCCTCCACTGCTGGTTCCTACCCAGTCACTTTTTCTTTTTATAACAATTTATCCATTGTTCACCTTTTTGAATTTAAAATATATTTTTGTGGGCAATCATTCTTACACCAAAATTACTAATGGCTGAAATGTCTGAGACAGTGGCACATAGGACTCCCAGGTTATGATAACCAATGAACTTGGAAAAGGAAGTTTGCTCTCTAAAGAATCTATGGGTTAACTTTGGTCCAGTAAAAAATTCTCCTGAACTTTCAAGAGAAAGGACTCTGGTGAAAATTTAACTTATTGTGACTAGTCTCTGGCTGAGCTCTCTACAGGTTTTCACATAGAATGAGTTACCAACTAAAAAAAAAAATGTGTGTGTGTGTGTATCTACATATATATATCCCACGCACATATACACAAGCATACATACATATATATGTATATATATGTTCATATATTTATATATGATATATGTGTGTTTATATATTCATATGTATGTTTAAAGTATTTTGTCAATGATTTCTGAAATGGAGGCACAATGCCTTGAAACAGTGGGTCACTCAAGCAAGAGAGATGCATCTCTCCCTCTCCTCAGACAAAACACGTTTCACTTTAATGATGCTAATACATCAGTGGGGAGTAAAAGACTGGTCACCTTAGTGTCCCCTGTAGAGCAAAGGAGAGGTGGGTGCCTAGAAACACAGTTTAAACAAGAGCCAGTTTAGGCATAATCTTAGGTAATGGATGATCATGCATTTTAGCAAAATAATACTTTCAAATTTTCATAAAATAGTTGGAAGGTAAATTTTTCAAAGACCCCAAGATCCAGAGTCAGGAACCTGCTCTTTGAAGTGTGAGTGCTGTTCTCTGTATAAACCTAAAGGCTAATATGAACAGGGATTCATAAAGAAACCACAGAAATTCCACTCTCACCCATGAAAACTGCATGGTCTATTGTAATCTTAAATTGGGAGGCTAGCCACACCCTCACCCAACACAAGTCACAGTGAGTTTTAATAGCATTCTATTAGCCTCTTTCAAAACCCAAAGCTCTCTCTCTCTCTCTCTCTCTCTCTCACTTGGTAACTTGCTCTCACTTTCCCTCCTTTTTTTTCCTTTTGTTTATGGCATCCGGTTATAAAACAAAAATCAAGTACTCTTCTTGGGCAAGCTTTACAATCCCTTGGTCATTACTACTCACTTCCTTAGGTTTTGAAAACTGACTTTGTCTCCACGTGAACAACACACACTGTCTTGCATTTGCGCTTCACTGGTTATTTGGATGATTTGTCTGTTATAATTATTTCTTATTGAAGTAACAACCTCCAAATCACAGTTACAGAATCGCAATTTCTTTGTGTTTTGTTTTGTTTTGTTTTGTTTCGTTTTGTTTTGTTTTCTTTGAGATTGCAGATGGGCCCTGGCTTCTCTGCAATGTTCTTTTCTCGAGAGGCCTTATGCTTGAACCCAGGCCAAGGGCTGTACACATCTGGGATATGCCATTCTATTGGTCTAGTGCAAGAACAAAATGAAACAGAACCGAATCTTACAAGTTCATTGATGCATCTGCACAGATGTGGAAACAATTATGTCTGCCTGCATGCTATTGGTCACACAATGTGTGGTTAAGCACAAGTCAGTAAAGTGTACTCAGTCTCCCAGGAAGCATGGCATGGGTTGGGAGAGAAGAAAGAAACGAACAGTTAATACATTCTACCATAATTCTACCCCATTGGCCAAACACATTTGCTTTCTCCTAAGGAAATTAAACCTACCCTCTCTGGGAGATTCTGAGTGTTCCTCCAGTTATTCTAATCAGACTTAAAAACTGGAGGTGGTGATCTGCCTCAGGTCAGGATGTAGTTTCATTTATCCAACAACTGTGAGCTGAAAGGATAAGATACTGTGATACTGCTTCTTTATCACACACACACACACACACACACACACACAGAATGGTGGCATAGTGATAAGACAATGACAATAAATGGTCACATCTGGAAAAGAGGGAAGAGTAGACACATACCATTCACTGGTCAGCAGCAGTTCTGAAGACCAGACAAAAGTTGTGAAACACCCCCCCCCCCCCATTGAGATGTGGAATATCCCTAGAGGAAGTTCCTGTTTACCCTAGGAGGAACTCCCTGGGGCATTGTTCTCCTTGGCTCTGTTCTGTGGAAAGTTATTCCTTTCCATACATGTGAAAATGTACTATTTTTTCATTTTACATGTACGATACATGTGAAAAGACGACTATTAACTTTTGGGGTCTACTTAGAATGAACCTTGTTATATATTTAAAAAAAAACAGGTATTTTAACAGGAAGATTTAAGTAAAATGTAAAGCTTTTAAACTTCTATATCTTTCAAATTAGTCATTATTTGTTTTTCTTTGTACGTGTTGTTTTAATATTCATAAGAGAGATCCATAAAAAATATTAAACCTTGACTATTTTAGAATAAAGATGTCTAAGCAGATGACTTACTGTTATCTTTTGAAGCTAATACTAATTTTTCAATATCTTTGGTTAAAATATAAAACAATTTTACTACTCAATATACCAAATGCCTTTAAACTTTGAAAAATATATATATTTATATATATATATTTATATATATATTTATATATATTTATATCTATATTTATATATATTTATATATATATTTATATATATATTTATACATATTTATATATATTTTTATATATTTATTTATATATATTTATATATATTTATATATATAAACCATTGAATCCTATACTTAAAACAGGTGAAATATATTATGCAAATTACATCTCCACAGCTTTATTGAGATGTAATTTGCATAATATATTTCACCTGTTTTAAGTAAAGGATTCAATGCTTTTTAGTATATTTACAGTTTTGTAGACATTAACCCAATCTAATTTAGAAGATTTCCATCCCACCAAAAAGAAATTTCATATCTGGTGTCAGTCATTACCCTCTCCCCTCTCTAATCTCCAATCCTTAGCAACTATGTCTTTACATTTTGTTTCTATAGATTTGTCGATGTTATATAAACAAAATCTGGAAATTTCATATGAACAGAATTTTATGTCATCTTTTGTGACTGGCTCCCTTCACATAGCATAATTTTGTAGTATCATAAGTATTTCATTTCTTTTTATTGCAAATATTATTACCAGTTGATGAACATTTGAGTTGTTTCTATTTCTTGAAAGTTATGAATAATACTGCAGTGGACCATACTGTACAACTTTTATGTCGACATACATTTTTATATCTTTTAAGTAGATATCTAAGAGTGGAATTGCTGATTCATATAGTAGCTATATATGTAACATGCAAATATATTTTTATGAGCAAATTTTCTTTCTGTAAAATTATAGAAAAACAAAATCACTCTCCAAAAAAAATCTGGAAATCATTTTTTTCCAAGAAACCTAGAGAATATTTTCAATCATCCATAGCAATCATAATTTATTTTGGGAATTAAACAAAAATTAAGGAATCACTTCAGAAACTATGTTTCAAATATAAGATGGTGGCTTCTTCCAAAAACACATTTTTGTCAAAATAACATTTGTACTTGTTGCAGTTTCTCTAAAAACCTAAATGACAAAAATGATCACAAAAGGTAATAATTTAGTAATTTTTTGGCTGAGCGGCCCTGAGTCTATTGGCATCCAACAGTGAGGAAAATTATTTATAAACAGCCACATCATACGCTAGACCAAAGTTCTGCATTGCCTCCGACTTTAAAAGTATTGCAAAAGTGTTAGTGTGGCAAAGATTTTACGTTGTTGATCAATATTTACCAAACTCAATGGAAAAGTTAACTTTTGTCCCAATAAAATCAATCTCATTATATCACAGACTATTATTTTTGTACATTATTATTGGTTTATTATCTTGAAGTAGTATATAAACCAAACGAGCCTAAAGATTTGTTTTCAGTATCCGTTACTTTAAAGGCATTTTAATCTTTAATCTTTTAAGATTGCCAACTTCAGGGGGTGCCTGGGTGGCTCAGTCGGTTAAGCGGCCGACTTCAGCTCAGGTCATGATCTCACGGCCCGTGAGTTCGACCCCCGTGTCGGGCTCTGGGCTGATGGCTCAGAGCCTGGAGCCTGCTTTGGATTCTGTGTCTTCCTCTCTCTCTGCCCCTCCCCCATTCATGCTCTGTCTCTCTCTGTCTCAAAAATAAAAAATAAACGTTAAAAAAAATTAAAATAAATAAAAAAGATTGCCAACTTAAAAATTGCTTTATTTTATAAATAGTGTTTAAATGAGGAATTATAACTGCCCCTTCATCAGATTCCAAAGAAGTGACTGTGAAACCACAACTGAAACAACTGGAGGGAGATACTGGTTACCTAATTCTATCCCCTCATTTTTGAGAGGTCAAATCTCCCTTTAAAGTTTTCGTTCGTTTGTTTGTTTCTTTGTTTGTTTGGTTTTTAGTAGACCAAGTTTACTTTAGTAATGGGAATAGAGGAAAAATAATGTTTACTTATTTTCCTTATGCACGAGGCATTATTTGTTACATTAAAATAACTTCATCCTGATTTTCAACAACCTACCATGTTCCACTCATTATTAATTCAGTTTTGCAGATGAGGAAATACTTGTAAGTCAGAAGCTATCTATGTAGCAGAACTGATCCCTGATAGGGTGGAAACTTTATTCCACTATGATCTAACACCAAAACATGGATGCTTTTTCTGCCACACCAAGATACTTCTCAATCAAATTCATTCATGTATTAAACAAATGCTTTGTCCGGTGAACCATGGTTTTGTGCTAGGTGCTAAGGTTACACGATGGAATACTGCAGTTTCTTCTCAAGAGAAGATTAAAATCAACTAGGATAGAGAGAAGGAATTATTGTGTATAATTACAATAGAAAGTTGTAAATGCTAACTGTAGGCATATATACATGGGAGAGAAGATGTGAATGACCACAATTAGGCTGTGTGGAAAGAAGGTTGAGGAGAATTCTTTTAGTTGAAAGTGATGTGTATTATGAGAGGTATGGATAGGAGACAGACAAACTCGTCTAGGGTTTGCATATGGGACAAAGAACCAGTATGATGCATATAGAATAATAATAGGAAGTTCAGAATCAGGAGGCTATGCATTGGAATGGTATGTGATGCAAAAAAAAAAAATAATCTGGAATGGACAGCTTAAGCTAGATCACAAAGTTTCTTCTAAACTCAGCTGCAAATTATTCACTTTTCCTTAAGACTAGTGAGTGGCAAGGGAGAACAGTAATCTTGTGAAAGACTATGTATCAAAAATGGGATTTGTTGCAAGAGTTTGAAAGTAAAGTAGAATTTGCCCTAATGTTCACATGTTTGTATTTAGATAAGATATATGACTTATTTTGAATTTCAAAGTTGATTGAAATAAGTCTGAGAATTATGTTTTCCAAATAGAAGAGATAAATTGAGAAGATAGAGGAGAAGGCTCAACATCCTTTCAAATTAAGAAACAAGATGAAAGGCTAAGAAGCCATTAGGAGGCAGCCAGGAAAAAAAAAAAAAAAACATCTAAACAGCAATAATGTGGTTTACCAGGGAGTTGGTGATGACCACCCCAAATGCAATGCAGAATCAGGCCATTATCATGGAAGCACTTTCCTACAGACGACAACAAGAGCAATGGTGAATCTTCTCATTAAATCATCAAAATACTTTTATCACAAAAAGAATGCTTATTCGTCTACATCAAATATCTACAGCTTTTTGTTTTCCAATTGTAATTCAATTAAGTTGATTTAAAAATTTAAACCACACCTCAATTTTTTCAGATATTGATTCTGAAAGTAATCATTATTTTTTAAAGTAAACATTTTTTATTTATTTTTAAAGAAGCAATGCCTATTGATTACTAGAGACTTTCTTCAATACTTTCTACCTTCTTTTCATTCATGGTTGGTTTACCATATGTGTCTCTTGTCTCTCTTTTTAGTATTTATTTACATCACATATCTTTATTTCAACCTCCAATGTTATATTCTAACATGTCTACCCACATTTCTGATTTATCCTTAAAACTAAAGCACCAACGTTTCAATGACTTTAAATAGAAATGTTTACAACGATAAATGTAATGTAGTGAAATTTTACATTATATAGCAGATGCCATATATATTGTTCATATTGGTTTTTATGAACATTTAACTTTTATGCTACACATGAATAGCTTACTATTTCCATTTTCTCGATATTTTTAATTAATCAAATTTCTCTACTTTTGACTTACAATCCCAATCAGAAATTTTTAATGTGTAATGCACATTACACAATTAATGGTAATTACAGGTATTAGGCTATTTTTTACTTCTCATTTTTTTTTCTTTGTCTTGTTTCCCGACATGAACACATAAAAAAAAATAAATAAATAAAACCCAAACTCTAGTACAGATGTTTTAACCTTAGCTACTTGAGGATGGGGGTTTGAGAATAAATGGATACCTTGAAATTATTTTCTGAATATACACTGTATTCCCTTTGGAAAAGGTTCACACCTTTCGTAATATTTCCAGAGAGGTTGGTGTCCCAGCCCTCTGAGTCTACCTTTAGAAATGTGAGCAGCCATGCTGGGTCATCTACTTATTCATTCATTTATATATTTATTTAGAAAATAATTACTCCAACTGTGTTTAACTATCTTAAAATTATAAACTAGTTCACTGCAGATTTCTTTATTTTTCTTTCAGGAAAAAGATGAAGGCTCTTACTTTAGTGAATACTAATCCTTCCAACTTGCTTTTTCTTTCTTTGCTCCCTGTTGGAATCTGGCAATTGTACTTGAACGTCATTGAGATTGCAGCAATTAGCCTTCTTTTACTGCAGAGCAGATGTGCTAAGTGTTGGGTTCCTTCGACATGGGTTGGGATTGAGATATAACAGCTGTTATCATTTAATTCTGGTTAGGTCAAAAGACTTCATCATTATCAGTTCAAAATACTCTTAAAGTATCATAAAATTGACATGTATTTCCAATGAAATTGATTTTCACTTAGTCATGGTACGTTGTAAACTCTATAATTTCCCACTGTCATATACGGTAGCGTGGGCTCTAGTTTGACAAGTCAATATTCATTTCCATGATTACAATCTGAGGGGCTTTATTTGTATATATAACAATCATTACCATGTTATTTTTATTACAATACTGAGAGGAGCTGATTGAAAACAGCAGGAAAGATATCTTTCTGCATTACTGTCTTATTTCCAGACGATAGACACTCTGAGAACCTTTCTACATAACCAAATTCTCTGAATATTTTCCTGTTAACCATAGGAAAAAAAATATATAACATTTCTGTAAACCTATAGTGTCTGCCTATCACTCTTGAACTTTCTAAATCAGAAAAGTCAATACTGAATTTTGAACAATACCAGATTCAATTTAAAAAGGCTGTATGATGAGCTTCCACAAATGGTTAATTTCCATTTCAAGCAAAAATCATAGCAACTGCTTTGAAATAGATCATTCCTAACCTAAATAAGTTAATGCAGTGCAATTCAGTGATTAATATTGTTAAACTAATTAAATTGACTTTGCAATTTTCTGGTTATTTCGGTCTTAACCACTGAATCAGATCTAATCTATGTTGATGCAATCAATTTGTGACAGGGAGCTATTACTATAGCTAAAGGGACCAATTTGGTATCTTTTAAGAAAGGATTACTTTTACCATTCTCCAAAAGTATTAGGTGCGCAGTACCAGATTGGTATACTTGTTTATATAATAGAAATATAAAATTGAAAAATGCGATGATTTTCCCCTCTAAGGGAAGATAGAAAATACAACTGAGTCAAATATACTATTATCCCATTTGAGTGCATCATTTGAATATCGTTTATTTTGACAGTAACAATAAGGGGCGCTTTGTAAGAAAGCATTACTGCCTTCTATGAAACAGTTGACTACTAAGAATGAGATAAGCTTTCCAAGGATGAGAGGTGACGTTGTAACAAGATTATTTGGAAGCATTATAAAATGCATTGCCTCCTGTTTACCTCTCTCCTTCCCACAGGTGATAATTCTGTCAGGTATATTGTAACATTGGACATTAATTGTTTTAGATGTTAAATAGATTATAGATACCTGTGTTCATTTTCTTTCCTACTATTACTGGGATAAGCTATGGGAGCGATTATCTCCTTCAACTTACGAAAACAAGACAAATGGTTAATTCCTGGTTCTCACCTCACTGAGAAATAAGAGGCGGCACTGGTAGGTAGATCAGTAAGTAAATGCAAAACATTCTTCTATATATTCCCTGGAAAAGCCAGGGGTGAGCATACTTAGTTTCAGTCATAACCTGTTACTTGTACTGACTTTCACCAATATCTCCCACCTGTGACCACCATGGCCACCCACATATGCTTGGATTCATGTCTTTTGAGAGCCACTCTTCCAATATTTGGGGACACCCGAAATCTTCTAGTTTCCACTGATAACATTACTTTCTCTCATTGGTTAATTTCTCAAAAAAACTTTAAAGCTTTTTATATGTTCAGTCATGCTTGATCAATGTTGAAAATTAAATGTTTTTTGAAATTTTACATTTATGTCCTCTCTCACTCCCACCCCACCCCCCAACACTTTTTTTCTTTCTAATTCTGTCCTTACCAACCAGTTGTTCAATCAAGGTGTTGGTAGTTACAGGTCTGCAAGGTGATTTTGTACCCTCAGGTCAGATACCACAGAGGGTCTCTGTAATCTAAAAGCAATCTCTACTTTTATACTTGAATTTTTCTAAGTTTCTCAAGAACTTTGCTTCTTGCTATCATCTGTATATTTACATATTTCTATATAGAGATATATAGACAACAAAGTTTATCCATTTACTTGGAGGGGGGAGCATGAGTGGGGAGGGGTAAAAAGGCAAAGAGGAAATCCCAAACAGGCTCTGCTCTGTCAGAGCGGGGCTCAATCTCACCAAGCCTGAGATCGTGACCAGAGCCAGTATCAAGAGTCAGACATTTAACTGGCTGAGCCATCCAGGGACACCTTTCTTTCTTTTTCTTTCTTTCTTTCTTTCTTTCTTTCTTTCTTTCTTTCTTTCTTTCTTCTTTTTCATCATATATTAAATCAAGTTCTCCCTTCTTAATGTGTGTTGCCTGCCTCCTAGCCAAGAATATAGATTCTTCCTAGGACATTATCATTAAAATAAAAGAATAACAATAATTATAATTCCTCCTCTTGATTCTGAGTTGTTTTCCATCTTGCCCCTCATTTCTCTCAGCCCCTTCCTGGGCATCTTCTTGAAAGAATTGCCACCCACATTCTCTCAACTTCTGCCTTTTATTTATCTGTCCACAAATGGCTAGAGGTACTTTCTATCATATATATTTTTCAGTACTTTTTGCCAAATCAGTTGGTAGCAATTCCTCTCATCTGATCTTATCAAATGCTACCACCGTGGTTGATGTGTTCAACCACACTTTCTTCTTGCAGTAATTTCTGTTGGGTTCACTGACATGATGCTTCTCAATTTTCTGTTTACATGTATGGTTCATCTTACTTTGCCAGACCTCTCCCCATTTCCACATCTCATCAGTTATAGCTCAGATTTTTGTTTTCCCATCTTTTTACACGCTCTCCTTGGGCAAAATGAGCATATTACTTTATTGAATATGATGTGCTGTTTTCTTTTTTCTTTTTTTATTTTTTTTAACGTTTATTTATTTTTGAGACAGAGAGAGACAGGGCATGAATGGGGGAGGGTCAGAGAGAGGGAGACACAGAATCTGAAACAGGCTCCAGGCTCTGAGCTGTCAGCACAGAGCCTGACGCAGGGCTCGAACTCACGGACCGTGAGATCATGACCTGAGCCGAAGTCGGACGCTTAACCGACTGAGCCACCCAGGCACCCCTATGTGCTGTTGTCTAAGTTTACCTCTTTTTTTCTAGACTTTTCCTTTGAACTTCAGTCCTATTTATCTACAGTACTATGCAGAAATCCTGACTTCTCTACCCAAGCTAGTTCCTCTTTGAACCATCATATATCAGAAAATTATGCCAGAATCCATCCAATCATTCAAGCAAGAAAAGGTAGAGCCATTTTTCACTTTTCTCTCCCTCAGCCATTATATCAAGCCTCAGTACTTCTTGGATATTAAAAGGTTTTTTTTTATGTATAAATATGTTAACTTTTCCTTATATCCATTGTCACCATCCTGGTCATTCTTTCATACGGGTTATTGCAGTAACCTCCTAATTCGTCCCCTGATGCATACTTTTACATTAGAAATAAGACAATAGTATCCTCAACTTAAATGCATTCCAATGGCATTTAGAATAAAATAGGAACTCTACCTTAGGCTCCTAGTGTTTGCCTGACCTTGTCTCATTTATCATTTGCATCTCATCTCAACAGCACACTCTCTAATTCTATTACAACCTATCCAAACTCTCTTAAGTTACTTCTACATTCCCACATTTTCCTTGTTATTTTACATTTTCTTCTGCCTTCCCTCTGTTTCCTCCCCACCCGTTGTTTACTGTTGACCACACTCACTGGTTTTCTATATACAATCCCAGCATAATTACTAAGAGTTCCCCCTTTCCCTCAGCAATGGCTCAGTTTGGATAAATTCTACAGTAAACATGTCTTTGCAAAGCAAACCGTTCTAATTTTTCAACTCTAAAAACAAATGTCACCTTAACAGAAATGTTGCATAGCAATCTTTACGAATCATTCTTCAATTTACAGGGTTTTGTCCCTTATCCTGTTTCCTTTCAGCAGATGTATTAATTACCATGTATTTCACTATCTGACTGGAAGGCCCAGAATTATTTTACATACTGCTAGGAAAGCAGCAACTTTTTTCGAACTTTGAAGTAATATTTTTTGTATCACTCATAATTTTCATTTTAAGTTTTCTAAAAGAATGGTTTGAAATGTATTCAATATTTATGACACTTGTACATATAAAAAATCGTAATTATAAGCAAAATAAATTGGTGTACGTATTCCTCAGCCTTTCTTAAATTCACAGCCCAACGTTTTGGTTTCTAATTCACGGTTATTGATGGCCATGTGTTCCATAGAATGCTATTAAGAGAATTGACAAATACAAAGAAAGAAGACCTCTCTTATTTTTTCCAAAAAGTACTTTATCATTGTTTGCTGGATTTCACATTAAACCACCGGGACACATTTTGCACATTTTGGTGTTGGCAATTTCTTAATTTCAGCAGAGGTGATCAATAATCAGGACTCTTATTCCATCTTTAAATAATCCCGAATATCAGTGTATAGAAATGTCTATTGGCATGTCTTTCAATATCCACCACCAGCAATAACCAGCTAGATGTTCTCTTACGTGAGCTTATTCTTTAACGGTACATACCTCTGTCGACACCAAAAAGTACTGCTTCATCATTTCTGCTTCCTATGATCTCAAGCCAATTCCAGTTCTACTCTCTTCCCTGGATCCCTGCATGGACCTCTTGCCCATATTAGTAAGTGAAGGGAAATCCCTTTTCCTTTATGTTAGTTAATTAACTTAATTAATTACAGTAATTAATGTGAGAGGAACTGTTACGCCTGTGAATTCCTTTCCCTTAAAGACTGAGAAATTTTGTCAGGCAAAACATGACTCTACTAATATAGTGACATATACACTGCCCAACCAAATGTGCCTTTAGGCAAACCATGATAATTACTTTCTATTTCAACGACTAAAAAATGGCTTCCTGGACCATAGCAACAGAAAGGCACTATTAAACAGACAATGGATACTAAGTTCAGAGACAAAGTTCAAAACAAAATTTTTAAACAATGCATTTTAGGATTAATAGAATAAAAAAGTATCTTCAGTTGACATTTTTCATTGGCTAATGAGCGTTCCTTCTGGACTGAAAGGTACATGAGGTTTTGTCTATTTTGTTCCACAACCTTGAACAGCAGCCTACGGTAATGTCTGCTGCATATTAACTGTTACCTATACATTTCTTGAATGAATGTGTAAATCAATTCACATAGTGGAAGACCTCTACAAATTGCTAATGTGTTTTACATAGTGAGATTATCAAAAGCTCTAAAATGAAACCAATTCGATCTTAGGACACCTTTTTCTTAGATAAAATGTATTTTTTTTTTTTAGTGATAAAAATTAGCATGTAAACCAAACAGTAAATGGTAAAATTATTCTCTCTTTTGTTCCATGTATTTAATTTTATAATTATATTGAATAGTCAAATATTGTCAAATAGTCAACATATTATACATGATGGTCAATTTACATATGTTGTTTTATATATATATATAATTATAAAATATATTTTGATCATTTAGCTATATTTGACTATAAAATGCACTTGTAGGGGCGCCTGGGTGGCGCAGTCGGTTAAGCGTCCGACTTCAGCCAGGTCACGATCTCGCGGTCCGGGAGTTCGAGCCCCGCGTCGGGCTCTGGGCTGATGGCTCAGAGCCTGGAGCCTGTTTCCGTATCTGTGCCTCCCTCTCTCTCTGCCCCTCCCCTGTTCATGCTGTGTCTCTCTCTGTCCCAAAAATAAATAAATGTTGAAAAAAAAATTAAAAAAAAATGCACTTGTATAATCATACCTATATAAAATTACATACATATAATTAGATATAAAAACAGATATATAATTTTATTAAATTTCACCATATGTCATTGAGTCATAAATTTGGAAATTTAAGACCTAATCTTTGATGTTATAAAATGGTTTCACCTTACCAAACTGCCACAGAGACACCTCTAAATTCTGTTTTTTAATGTAGCTGTCTTTGCCAACCGGAGGAGCCTGGTTATATCCTACAAAGAAATGAGAAACAGTTATGAAGACAGTTTTTCTCCAGAAAAGTTTTGTGAATGTTTTGTGATTGCAGTACGTTACTTTCTATTTAAAACCCCGAGAGTTGTAGGCTTTGTTAAAAAAAATTGGAAGTTATAATTTTACAACCTATGAGAATTGGTGAATTCGCACATAAAGATGTGTCTTGTTGTGTACTTAATGATACATCTTCTCTCACCTCGCCTAAGAGAAACGGCAGGGTTTTACCCTGACAATGTCACAGCTGTTTTAAATTCCCTTACTTAGACATTTCCCAGCTTTTATAGCTTCTGCAGCTGTCAGAGCAATGACTTTTTCTTTGTTAGGCGAGGAAATGTCTAAACTTATAATTAGACCTCAGTTATGAACTATGTAACTAGTTAATCATAGCTTTCATTAGGGCTTTTTGCATTCCAAAGGGAGTTGAATGTAGCCAAGAATGGTGGCATATACCAAACAAAGCCAGCTTCGACTATTTTAGAGTTTGCTTCTAATTTACATAAAAGTGTGCATCTTTACCATCTGACCCATAATTATCATCCGAACTAATATCTGACGCATTTAAATTACCTAAAATGTTTACATCACCTATACCATCATTGTTCAAGCTTCCCACCCTTTTTCAGTTAAGTCATTTTAATTACATCCTTCAGACATGTGTAAGCAAAAAAATAGTAACAATTTTTAGCAAACTAACCATCAGAAGATTGCCGTACTAATTCATTTAATTATAGTAATAAAAACAAAACTACAAAAATCAAACATTTTTAATCAAAACTTAATATAATGCTTCTATTGCCTAATCAAAGATAAATCATTGTTAAATTTCAGGTTATTTTGAGTTAACGAAGCCTAGTCAATGTGTGATTTCTCCATTTTTCGCTTCTTTTCTCTAATGAAACTTCCATGAAACTTTCAACAGTACAGTATGACCTCTTGCCCGTTGTATTTCACTCACTGCACAAGCTTCACTCATGAATTAAGTCTGAATAATATTTTCCCTATTAGCACTGTTATTTAAAGGTACCCATCTTAAACATGTTCTCAAAAGACACAAAAATAGTTTGGCCATATTTGGTCAAAAGACAGCTCATTAAATGATTTAAAATACATTCAAAATAAATTTTATAGTATCCTCCAAATAAAAACAAATTAAGTTAAAACGCTTGTGGACAACTTGCTGGGGACTCCTGGAATTATTTATCTGGAAGCCCCAAGCTTCTTACTCACAGTGTTACCACTGCCAATTTTAAAAGTAAAATAGCCAGTTATTTTACCGGAGAAATAGGTTTACTCACGAATAGCAGAGGAATTGCAATTTAGGACACGCAAGGGATGGCAAACCATAGATAAGCCTTGAGATCAAAGGAGTGGAACTGCTCATTTATTTAAAAAAAACAAAAAAACAAAAAAACAAAAAAACAAAAAAACAGAAAAAGAAAGAAAGAAAGACAAAAAAGGAGGAGGTTGGGCGGGGCTGCTCTGAATGAAAGTCCCTGGAGGAAAGTTAGAGTTCAGGGTCGTACCTGGTTCTCTCACTGGCTGAGCTATGGAAATTTGTCTTGACTGGATTTCTGGCTGAGCAAGAAGAAATGCTTCCTTCTTCCTCCTGGAGTAGTGAAGGAGGCTTTTTGCTGTTGGGAATGTAGTGTCTCTTCCTTTAAGGGTCTGCACTTAATGTGGCTTGATAGGGCATGAGAGCCCCTGCTCTGGGCTCTTGGCTCCACTTTTTGGGGGGTTTCTTCGCTCCACTTTATTTTTTTTTAAGTTTACTTATTTATTTTGAGGTGTGGCAGAGAGAGAGGGAGACAGAGAATCCCAAGCAGACTCCACCATTGTCAGTGCAGAGCCCGGGGAGGGGCTCAGTCTCATGAACTGTGAGATCATGACCTGAGCTGAAGTCAGACGTTTGACCCACTGAGCCACCCAGGCGCCCCATGGCAGGCAGAGTTTTGATCACAAATCTCAGATTGCCTTCACCACACCAAGAAATTCTATGGATAAACTCATGCTTTGAAATTACTTTTTAAAAATGTCCTATTCTCATGGAATTACTCCTCACTAAGACAAGATCAATTGATTATTTTGTCACCTAAATTACAGATATTATAGTAACAATCAGAAAAAGCCAACCCCTTCGATCTTTATTCTACAAGTATACCAACACAAGAGCATTCTTATAGCTCAATATCTTCTACTGCTTTGTTCCTGTTACATTAAAACAATGGCTGCAAACTTTAGCCCGTGGGCCAAAAATGACCCCACTGCTTACTTTAGTAGGTAGAGCATTATTGCAGCACAGAAATGCCCAATGTTTTACCTGTTGATGTCTGCTTTCCAGATAAAAAGGTAAAGTTGACTAGTTTTAACAAAGACTGTTCCTCAAAGCCTAAAATATTTAGACTTTACAAAAAAAAAAAAAAGTTTACCAAATCTGCACTAAAAGCAAATAACAGTTCTCATCTAATGCTGAACTTGAAGATGTTACCTTTGGACTTCATCTTCTTCAGTCTTCCCAAGAACATTTTTAAATAAAAATACATTTGTTTTATTTTATATTCAGACTTTTTCTTCAGATCTTTTCCTATCCTCAAATATCTTTTTAACTCTCCTCAAATATCTCTTATTTAGAAAAGCAACAACAATCATCAAGCAACTAACCCTTACCTATATACCCCCCCATACTTATCCTGATTATCTCCTCTCCTTTAAAAATTTTTTTGATGTTTATTTATTTTTGAGAAAGAGAGAGAGAGAGAGAGAGAGAGAGAGCACAAGCAGGGGAGGGGGAGAGAGAGAGGGAGACACAGAATCCAAAGCAGGTTCCAGGCTCTGAGCTAACCGCACAGAGCCCAATGAGGGACTTGAACCCATGAACCATAAGATCGTGACCTGAGCTGAAGTCAGACATTTAACTGACTGAGCCACCCAGGCTCCACAATCTCCTCTCTTATTAAGCCAAAAATAGTTCAATTTTTTTTTTTAATGACAGAAAGCCATGTTATCATTACTCACTTATTCCTCTGCTCAGTACAATCTGGGTCTGATTTCCAAATTCCATCAAAACATTTGATGTGAAGTTCATCAGTAACCTCCACCACCTATGAAATGGTTCCCAAACTTATCTATTCATCAGAACTATGTGGAGGGCTTGGAGAAATACAGAATGCCAAATGAAACTTACAGAAATAAATTGGTAAATGGCTGGCTGCCAAACAGAATTTTTCCATCAGGTGAGGATGTGGAACAGAGGAGTGAGAACAAGTCTTTTTACGGGGTAGAATTTATTTTGCATGTCTAGAGACAGTTGTTTGCAAGTGCATCTGTTATCTAAACTTATATAACAGTGAAGTGGCTCAAAGACAAAGAAACCACAGAATCTTTATTGAACTAAAATCAGTCAGAAAACTCAGAGGAATGTGTTCTAAACAATGCATAGTTTATCAATGAATCACAAATGTTTCCCATTAGCTTTTATATCCAAATTTTTAAAACAGTTTTTATTTATTTTTTAATAAATATGGTATATGGTATCTTAGAATGACTATTTGATTAATGCCACTGTCTTTGATCTCCATACAATGTTAAATTTTATAAGAGCAAGAATTCGATATATTTTGCTTATCTCTCCATCCTCAGCACATTGTTAACATAGTACCTTAACTATAATAGGTGCTCATAAATAATATTTAAATAAACAATAGCCATATTCAGAGTTAATTAAAATAGTTGAACGCAAATTCGTAGATTAATAGATAACATTAATTCTATCATGCTCATGACAAACAATATAAATATAAGGATGGTAAAATAGCATTAATGTCTAAGACCATAAGTTTTATTTTTTTTTATAATTTTTTTTCAATGTTTTTTATTTATTTTTGGGACAGAGAGAGACAGAGCACGAACGGGGGAGGGGCAGAGAGAGAGGGAGACACAGAATCGGAAACAGGCTCCAGGCTCTGAGCCATCAACCCAGAGCCCGACGCAGGGCTCGAACTCACGGACCGCGAGATCGTGACCTGGCTGAAGTCGGACGCTTAACCGACTGTGCCACCCAGGCGCCCCTAAGACCATAAGTTTTAGAGTTAGACATAGGTTCAATCTGAATCTGCCATTTATTTATACACACATACATTAAATATTTAATTATCAATTAAATGATTTTATATTTAACTATTTCAACTATATGAGCAGAAGATTAAAAATGAAACAATATCCTATATTCTCCAATATTTGACTTTACTGTAACACCCAATTTCTGGTTCCTAAATTGGAAATCTGATTTAGAGTTGCGATTTATAAACTGGCATTTCCTTTTCATGCATTTACTAGTAAAACTGTCCATCATAAAACATAACAAAATGAGTCTGAAAAAACAATAAGCTTATATAAAATTTTAATAATTAAAACAAAATATTTGAATATCAGAAATATGAAGGAAAAACAACCTCTTTGAAAACACAATAAAAAAGAAAACATAATTGAATCAAGATAATTAAAGAAACTATAGAAAGTTATAAGGATGAGAGTATGGTTAAAAGGACATTGGTCAGATAATAGTTTTCTGGACTTCCTCAAAATTAACTGAAATATATTCTTCTTTCTTTCTGGGCAGAGATATGCTGTGATTAGTTCTCTATGTTTCATAACAAATTACCTCAAACTTTGCAGCTTCAAAGCATCCCTATTTATTTTCTCATAGTTATTATGGGTTGGAAATCCAGGCATAACTTAGCTAGGGTCTCACAAGGCTGCTCTGAATATGTTAGCCATAATGACGTTTCCATTTGAATGATCTACTGGGGAATGATTCTCTTTCCTGTTCTCATGATCGTGGGCATCATTCAGTAGCTTGTGGTTGTAACATTCATGGCAGCTTGCTTTTTCAAAGATAGTAAGAGAAGATATAGAGAGATAGATAGATGATAGATAGATTAGGTAGAAGCTAGACAAGAGCAGTGGAATCAACTCCCAGAGGCAGAGTTGGAAGTCCTTGAAGGGGAATGATAGAGACCTGAGCTGGAGGCAAGGATGATGATAAATGAGATATATATTAAAAGGCTGGGGACACAACATCTTGACCTCGTGACTTCCATGACCTGGGAGCTGACAGACCAAAGAGCCATAGAGGTGGAGCACGCATTGTCCTCTACCGCCTCTGCCCCAGGGTAACCCCTAGACTCAGTATAATGCATTTGCATTGCAACCACAACTCTGCCAGCCAGATGAGAAAAAGACTGCCATGACAGTTCAGTACAGATCTTTTAGGGTAAAAACTCTCCCTCCCAATCTGTGGGAAGAGTTTCCCAAATGATTGGAAGTAGCTTCCATTAGAGACCACCTCACTATCCTCATGGCTCCTCCCACCCAGACAGACCCAATAATATCCAATCCCCAAAGGATCCAGGGGCCTGTTCTATCTCACAGAACCTGCCAATTCTCATACCCTGAGTGTGTACTTTTGTTTTAATAAACTGCTTTTGTGCTTGCTCTTTTCCTTCTGGCTGTCTTTACACAAGCATAGATCCCTACCTACATCTTCTCATGGGGAATCCAAGCCCCAAGGCCTCCATTCACACAATGCAGACTTTTTTACCACTGATAGATAGGTAGACGATAGATGATAGATGATAGATAGATAGATAGATAATAGCTAGCTAGCTAGCTAGATAATAGATAGATAGATAATGGATAGATAGATAGATAATAGCTAGCTAGCTAGCTAGCTAGATAATAGATTGATAGATAGGATAGATAAAGAGAAATAAGTCACAGATCTGGCCCACACTCAGTGAGAGGGAATCCTACAATAGTGTCATTACCAAAGGCAAGCATCATTGGCAGTCACCTTCGGGTCTGATCACCACATTCTCTAATGCAAAGTCTTGAGGCATTTCACAATTTTTCAAGAGTTGTGTTCCATATAAGACTATTATTTAAGGAGCTTTAGTAAAACAAGTATTTTTAGTGTTTACATATTTATTTTAAGAGAGAGAGAGAAAGAGAGAGAGACAGCAAGCAGGGAGGGGCAGAGAGAGAGGGAGAGAAAGAATCCCAAGCAGGCTCTGCACTGTCAGTGTGGAGCCCGACACAGGGCTTGATCTCATGAACCATGAGATCATGATCTGAGCTCAAATTAAGAGTCAGACACTTAACTGACTGAGCTGCCCTGGGGCCTAAGTAGAACAGATTTTTTAAGTTTAATTTTTGATATTAAAATTATTTTCTAAGCAAGTAATAGGTCCTAGATACTAAATGTGTCTCATTTACTCAGCTGTGTGCTACTTACATGGCAAACTGTACCACAGAAATATTAGGAATAACATACTTGCACTTAAAATATCCAAGTGAAGTATATATTGATTGCAATCCTTGAAACAGCTACATTTCCGTTCTCCATTTACCTTTCTGTAGTCATACTTAAAGATGACCAAGTTTGTGACAGCCATTCTTTTATTATTACGATTCTTATTCAAAAGCAATAACATTTTGAAGGAAACAAGAAATGTCAAACGTGCACTCTATAGGTAACCCGAGCATAGACAGATACAAGTATGATTATCTTGTGCCTATCTTATTACATCTATCTCCTTCCCATTCCTACCAATTTGTAACTTCATATATTCACTATTTACTGTCAAATAGAAACAAAGCCAGGCACAAGATAAAGGAGGACAGACAGATTTTACTCAGTACAACTGTAAAAGGGAAGAGACCTGAGTAACGTGAGCTCAACTCTGATCTGTGCAGAGGTGACCAGGTGTGTACAAGGGAGGATGAGGGAGTAGGGAGGGGATCAAGTCAGCAGAATGAGTCAGGGAAGTGGCAAATTACAAAAAGTGGAAGAAGGATTGTTTGACATGATGAGTCCATCTGTGCTGTCTTTAACTGACACTTGCCAGTGTTAGGTTCCTACCTTCCCACAGAGACTGGGAAACATGAGACTGTTTTTTCTTGATGATTACTTTTATAAAGGACGGCTTCCAGATCCTCGAGAAAGACACTCTTACATTGTTAATTATACTTATACATGATTAAGGAAAAGAGAGAGGTTTTGCAAGTATAGGTTTCCTAGAGTAAATGTTCTAAGAAAATGTTCTAAGAAAGATGGCTGCGCCCTAATGTCAGGTGTTAACTATAATAAAGAGTGAATTCTCTCAGCAACCTTGAGCTTTCCAAGCAGGAACTCAAGGGAGGCTGAGATGTCCTAGAGACACATCCTTAGGCTGTTAGAAGCTGTGACAGAGTTTGATCAAGTCATTTAGTGTGGGGGTGGAGGCTTTGACCAAATTTTTACTGCCAAGAGTTTTTGAAGTTCCTAGTACTTTCTTTATTTATTCCCTTGCCAACCCTGTTAGCATATCTGTAGTGGTTTCCAATAAAATGATGTACTTTGTTGTAACCATCGAGGAAATTTGGTGAAATTGTGCAAAGATATAAACTCATTTATATCTATAGCTATGTCTGAATACGTAAACTTCTTTGAAAGGGAGATTTGTTAATTTGTTCATTGTTTCTTCACTAAGCATCTGCAAACAGAACCTGAAGGGGTAATTGAGAAGAGGGGTTTTCATTAATAAACTTGCTTTCATATTTGGGAGAATCATTTGAATGTCACTGAATAAGTTTAGGACAGAGTTATGAGAAGAAAATAAATGGCAGGGCAATGAAAGGAGATAGGGAGATGTTGAAATATTAGGCCATTACTTCAGTTAACAGTCAGTAGAAGAAAACATATATATATATATATATATATATATGAATATATAGAAAGGAAAAAATGAAAAGAGACATATAGCAGGAATATTGTTCAAATACTTTAAATAATAAGAGTTGTTGATGGTCAAATAACTGTTAACAAACATAATTTTCCTCCAATTGTCAACAAAGTGTTTGAGGTTTGTGCGTGTGGGTGCATGTGTGTGTGTGTGTGTGTGTGTGTGTGCACGTGTGCAGAAAGAGAAAAGCAAAATTAAGCTTCAGTTCTAGACCATGGCAGTGTGTGATATGGATACCACGTTTGGGATTGTTGGTGATCCATAATGGGTCAAATATATGGTCAGTACAGTGACTGTATGATTCAACTAATCTGGGATGATTTTGGTCCCAGCTAGGCTTGTTATTGCTTTTGGGTAGATTTTCTGGTAGCTGGTGGACCATGCTTATTCCTGGCTGATAACTCAACCCTTTTTCTCATGTTTTGAATATCCCTCAGCTGGCTGGTCTGGACTTGCTCTCAGAGTGAAGTCATAGGAGTAGGGTAGAGAATAAAAGTGGGAAATGACTATTGAGACCTAGGCTAAGAACTGTCATAGAGTAACTTCTCCCATAGTCTCTTGGTCAAAGTAAGTGAATCCAAGCTGTTAAGAAATGCACCCTCCTCTTCATGACAGGAACTGTAAAGTTATATTTTACTTTTTTTAATGTTTATTTATTTTTGGGAGACAGAGAGAGAGAGAGACAGAACATGAGTGGGGGAGTGGCAGAAAAAGAGGGAGACACAGAATCTGAAGCAGGCTCCAGGCTCTGAGCTGTCAGCACAGAGCCCGACGCAGGGCTCAAACTCACGAACCGTGAGATCATGACCCGAGCCGAAATTGGACGCTTAACTGATTGAGCCTCCCAGGCGCCCCGCAAAGTTATATTTTAAAGCGTGTGGAAATAATAGCACCACTTCAAACATCAGATACAACCTGGATTAGGTACTGCATCTGTCATTATTACCTTTACTAATAGAGAAATTTGTGTCTCCTTTTGGGCCTCCTACTGATGGATCAAGGGAGCTCACTTCTGCATTCATTGACAGAAGGTTAGTAGCTTCAAATTATTTGTGGTTAAAAGTATTAACATCAAAGAAATGTTCAAATGCTATAAATCAGGGTTGTCCTGTTTGTTTTCTTTTGTTTTCTGGATATCTGATTGTTAACTATTTAACAGTAAACTGCTGGGTCACCCCTTGCCAAAAACCTAAAATATATGGAATGGTATTTGGGATATGGAAGACAAGAAAAAATGAAATTGATTTTTGAAAACTAGGAGATCCGCGTTAGGAAATTGAAAAAAAAAATGGTAACACTGAAGCGTCTGAAGCCTCTGGATATTGGTGAAGTGATTTCAAAACCTGAAAATAATAGTGTGTAGTCACTATTATTGGTTATTAGATAGAGATGATTACAGGCACGAGTTGCCTAGTTTTTGTGCAAAAATTGAAGGAAATAGTTTCCAGACGTGAAAGATCTTATGAGACTGGATATTAGTGCCTGTCTTGCTCCATTAAAGAGCATAAGATTGAAAAATTTTAAAGGAACAAAGATCCTGTAAAACTTTTCAATCTAAAACAGTGACTTAGCTTTGCGCCTCCTAGTTGTCATAAGAGTGAAGTCTAAGCATTTTGTCATAACGTGCAATACTTTTCATGTTAGGTTTCGTGCTTTCTTCTCTGGGTATGTTTTCCCCTTTACCTTAACTTCAGTTATACCAGACTGCTCTGAGTGAAGTAATTATTTATCATTTCTGAAGCTTTGCGCTAATAATCTTTCCCTTTAGAATGTTACCCTTTCAAGCCCCAAACTGGTAACACACAGTTATTCTGAGGTCTACGCTATCTGTCTTCTCCAAGATTATTTTCGGACCATCCATGCATGGTGTTAAAAAGGAGATGACGGGCTCAAAATCAAGTCAGTTGTGCTAAGTCCCACATCAGCAAAGCAGACTTTATGCTTAACCTAATTACAGTTTTATCCTTTCCAGGAATCTTTAACCAGTCATCCTGGAATTACCCATTCAACACTAGGAAGTAATCCCTTGATGGATGCTTCCATTCCCCTTGGGAAAATGACCTTGCCTGGAACAATTGATTTTTTGCTAATCATTTCTTTTTCGGGTCCTTTCTGCCTTTAAAAACCTTTCCTTTCTACAGCTTTGGTACAGCTCTTTTTTATTTGCTGGGTGGAATACTGCCTGATTTATGAATCATTTAATAATGACAATTATTCTCTATAAGTAGTAGTAATTGAGTTGACACTGTGAATCTTCCACAGCTGATAACAATTTCATTGGAAATCTGATTCCATAAAGTTAAGCAATGTTGGCTATGATTTTCATATAAAATCCTTGCATTACCCAGCTGCTACTTTGTTTAAATTGTATAATTTGTTTCATAATGAGGTTTTTTTTCATTTTCCACAAAATGTCAATTCTAAACTCAGTGCTCTGAGATACCAACCACAGTGCAAATCCCATTAGCTTTCAGGCTTTTAGTTGCTACACAAAGTTCAAGTTGAAAGAAAAAGAAAAGTATGACTGCATAATAGGGTGGTGATATTCATAAAACACCTATATTTGATGTTTACTTTCTAAATGAATCTGAGGAAATTATTATCATTTGACAGATTCTGGTTTAAATTAAAGCAGTTTTCAAGACAGAATATTGGTGTTATTCAGTTTATTTGGCCAAGAAATGTACACCAGCCACAAAAAAAAAAAAAAAAGGGAAAATAGGCGATTTGGGAATATTTCTTACAAAAGGCACTCAGAATACAAAGATTTTTTAAAGCATCTTAATCTTTACTTTTAGCACTATTTTAGATCTCATTATTAAATTTATTTTTTTTTCTTTAATAATTTAATATGCATATCCTTCTTCTGGTATCTATTTTAAGAATTCTAATTCTACACACACACACACACACACACACGAACATGGACCCAGACAAACAAGTACAAGCACAGACCCGCAAAGACACACAAACATACAGCTACACAGATTCAAAACATGATATGAAACAAAATGGCGATGCTCTAAATAATGTGCAAATGTAAACTTTGCTTCCAAAAGCTAATGTGAATGTTAGAAATAGTGCAAAAGCTACTAATTGTCGGAGAGGAGTTAAGAAGGAAGAGGAGTAGAAGGACCTTATGCTCGCCTCATCCCTCAAACACAGCCAGATAATTACCAAATCACCCTGAACACCCAGGAAATTGACTGAGAACTGACAGAACAAACTGCACAACTAGAGGGAGAAAAGAGGCGATGCCATGGAAGACAGGAGGTACAGTGAAGTGAGTCAGCAGGTGCCATTGAGCTGCCCAGTTCTTTAGCATAACAGCAGAGACACCTGCTGAGGGCAGCTAACCTGGATGCTGGCTTTTTGCTACATTTTACCATAAAATCCAAGCCCCTATTCAGTCCTGTGACTGCTTTTCTGGAACAAACTAGTACTACCCACAGCACAGTGAGACCCTCCTCCCCCAAGGATCAGCACAAGTCCTTGCTGTCCCACACTGAGTCCTTAAATTTGGAGTTTGGAAACCCAGCCAAGTGCCTCAGATAAAACAGAGGAGCACTGTGCCACACGGTGCACAGATGGTTCGGGCACAGAGAAGTTGAAAGCAGAGATGTGACAGAAGTCTGGGACACAGGAAAGGAGATTGTTGCTCTTCTGTGAGGGCTTCCTGAACGGTGGCAGGTGAGAACTCCCTACACCAGGGAAGAAAGCAGGCTGACACCATTTTTCACCCTTCCCATCAGCTTGGATGGGCCTCAGCAAGCAGCACAGCCCTTCTTCCAGAAGAGCGGCATGATCCTCTCCCCCACTCTATGCACCAGATCTACTGATCTTAGAGTGTTGCAAACTTCAGCTCTAGTGGAAATAGGACAAGATAGAGGCTTTCCTAACACACAAAAGATAGAGACCTAGACAAAATGCCAAAACAGAGGAATTCACCCCAAAAGAAAGAACAGGAAGAGGTCACAGCCAGGGAACTAATAAAAATAGATATAAGTAATATTCCTGAACCAGAAGAAGGGTTACAAATCAGTCCTCAGCAAGAACAAAAAGACTGAGCTCATATCATGCATGTTTTCAGACCACAACTCTCTGAAACTCGAAGTCAACCACAAGAAAAATATTGGAAAGACCACAAACACATGGAGGTCAAAGAACATACAACTAAAGAATGAATGGGCTAATCAGGAAATTAAAGAAGAAATAAAAAAAAAGGGGCGCCTGGGTGGCGCAGTCGGTTAAGCGTCCGACTTCAGCCAGGTCACGATCTCGCGGTCCGTGAGTTCGAGCCCCGCGTCGGGCTCTGGGCTGATGGCTCAGAGCCTGGAGCCTGTTTCCGATTCTGTGTCTCCCTCTCTCTCTGCCCCTCCCCCGTTCATGCTCTGTCTCTCTCTGTCCCAAAAATAAAAATAAACATTGAAAAAAAAAGAAATAAAAAAAAATACATGGAAGGAAATGAAAATGAAAACATGACAGTCCAGAATCTTTGGGATACAGCCAAGGCAGTCATGAGAGGAAAGTGTATAGCAATACAGGCCTAACTCAAGAAGAAAGAAAAGTCTCAAATATACAACCTAACCTTACACCTAAATGAACTACAAAAGGAACAACAAACAAAGCCTAAAGGGAAATAATGAATATTAGAGCAGAAATTAATAATATAGAAACAAACAAAAAACCCCAGTAAAACATATCAATGAAATTAAGCACTGTTTCTTTGAAACAATAAATAAAATTGATAAAACTCTACCCAGACTTATCAAAAAGAAAATAAAAAGGACCCAAATAAATAAAATCATGAATGAAAGAGGAGAGGTTACAACCAACACCACTGAAATCCACATGATTATAAGAGAATATTATGAAAAATTATACGCCAACGAATTGGGCAATCTGGAAGAAATGAATACATTCACAAAAACAGGTAAACTATACCAAAACTGAAACAGGATGATATAGAATATTTGAACACTCCCATGACAAGCAAAGAAAATGAATAAGTAATCAAAAATCTCCCAACAAACAAAAGTCCAGGGCCAGATGGCTTCCCAGATGATTTCTACCAAACATTTAAAGAAGAGTTAACACCTATTCTGAAACTGTTCCACAAAATAAAAAGGAAAGGACAACTTCCAAACTCATTCTCCAAGGCCAGCATTACCTTAATTCCAAAAACAGACAAGGAGCTGACTATTAAAAGGAGAATCACAGGCCAATATCCCTGATGAACATGAATGCAAAACTTCTGAACAAGATACTAGCAAATTGAATCCTACAGTACATTAAAAGAATTATTCACTACGATCAAGTGGGATTTATTCCTGGGCTGTAGGGCTGGTTCAATATTCACAAATCAATAAACATGATATACCACATTAATAAAAGAAAGGATAAAAACTATATGGTCCTCTCAATAGATGTAGAAAAAGCATTTGACAAAACACATCATCTTTTCTTGATAAAAATTATCAAAAATGTAAGGATAGAGGGAACATACCTCTGTATCATAAAGTCCATATGTAAAAGATCCATAACTAATATCATCCTCAATGGGGGAAAATTGAGAGCTTTTCCTCTATGGTCAAGAACAAGACAGGGATGTCCACTCTCAGCATTGTTATTTATCATATTACTGGAAGCCCTAGCCTCAGCAATCAGGTAACAAAAAGAAATAAAAGGCATCCAAATGGGCAAAGAAGAAGTCAAACTTTCACTATTTGCAGAAAACATGATACTCTATGTACAAAATGTAAGACTCCACCAAAAAATTGCTAGAGCTGATGCGCGAATTCAGAAACATTGTAAGATACAAATTCAATGTACAGAAATCTGTTGCTTTTCTATACACCAATGATGAAGCAGCAGAAAAATAAATCAAGGAATCAATCCCATTTATAATTTCACCAAAACCCATAAGATATCTAGGAGTAAACCTAATCAAAGAAGTAAAAGATCTGTTCTCTGAAAATTATAGAACGCTCTTGAAAGAAATTGAAGATGACACAAAGAAATGGAAAAATATTCCATTCTCATGGATTTGAAAAACAAGTATTGTTAACATGTCTAGACTACCCAAAGCAATCTACACATTTAATGCAATCCCTATCAAAATCCCAACAGGATTTTTCACAGAACTAGAACAAAGAATCCTAAAATTTAAATGGAACCATAAACGACCCTAAATAGCCAAAGCAATCTTGGAAAAGGAAAACAAAGCTGGAGGCATCACAATTCTAGACCTCAAGCTATATTACAAAGCTATAATCCTCAAGACAGTATGATACTGGCACAACAGGCACATAGATCAATGGAACAGAATAGAACACCAAGAAATGGACCTCCGACAATATGGTCAACTAATCTTTGACAAAGCAAGAAACAATATCCAATGGAAAAAGTCAGTCTCTTCAACAAATGGTGTTCGGAAAACTGGACAGTGACATGCAGAAGAACGAAACCACAACACTTTCTTACACCATATACATCCTAAAAGAGAACACAGGCAACAGCCTCTTTGACCTCAGCCATAGCAACTTCTTACTAGACAAGTCTCCAGAGGCAAGGAAAACAAAAGCAAAAATGAACTATTGGGACTTAATTAAGAAAAAAATCTGCACAATGAAGGAAACAATCAACAAAACTAAAAGGCAGCCTACAGAACGGGAAAGGATATTTGCAAATGAACTATATGATAAAGGATTAATATCCAAAATCTATAAAAAACTTATCAAACTCAACACACACACAAAATAAATAACCCAGTTAATAAACGGGCTGAAGACATGAATAGACATTTCTCCAAAGAAGACATACAAGTATCTAATAGACACATGAAAAACTGCTGGATGTTACTCATCATCAGGTAAATACAAATCAGAACCACGAGATACCACACCTGGTATCTCACACCTGTCAGATTTGCTAAAATTAACAATTCAAGAAAAAACAGATGTTGGTGAGGATGTGGAGAAAGGGGGACCCTCTTATACTGTTGTTGTAAATGCAAACTAGTGCAGTGAGACAATTTGGAGGTTCCTCAAAAAGTTAAATATAACTACTCTACGATCCAGTGATTGAATTACTAGGTATTTACCTACAGGATACAAAAATACTGATTCCAAGGGCTACATGCACCCCAGTGTTTATAGCAACAGTATCAACAAAACATACTCTGTTAAATTTGGTGTTAAATGGCCAACATCAGGGGTGCCTAGGTGGCTCAGTCGGGTGAGCGTCTGACTTTGGCTCAGGTCATGATCTCACAGCTTGTGAGTTTGAGCCCCATGTTAGGCTCTGTGCTGACAGCCCAGAGCCTGGAGCCTGCTTCGGATTCTGTGTCTCCCTCTCTCTCTGCCCCTAACCCACTTGCATTCTGTCCTTGTATCTCTCAAAAATAAATAAATAAACATTGAAAAAATAAATAAATAGCCAACAGCAAACATTAATTATAGGGAGCATGACCACCAGTAACATGTTCTATGCACTTTTTTGTACATGGTCTATATCAGGGATTTTTAAAAATTATTTCTAATTCTTACTTATGTTTGAGAGAGAGAGAGAGAGAGAGAGTAGGGTAAAGGCAGAGCGAGAGGGGAACACAGAAACCAAAGCAGAGTCCAGTCTCTGAGCTGTCAGCACGGAGCCCAACACGTGGCTAGAACTCATGAGCTGTGAGATCATCACCGGAGCCCAAGTCGGATGCTTAACTGACTGAGCTACCCGGGTGCCCCAAGATTGTTTATTTTTTAATCCTTTGCCATTATGCTATTAGAAACACTTCATGGATATTTCTTGCAAAATATTCAAATTATTTATTAATTCATTAAGTAAATATTTGCTGAGTTGATAATATGTCTCAGGTAGAATCACACACATTGGGGTAGCAGCAATAAATAAGACAGATAAAAATCCCTGGCTCCATGAAACCTACATTAATGTGTGTGTGCATGTGTGTCTATTTGTGTGTTTGTGTGTATGTGTGTGCATATGTACACAAGTGTGAGGAGATGTGCTGGAAGTGAAGATGAGAAAACAATGAAAAAAATCTTCAAAGTATGTATGTATATATAAAAAATTATGTATGTATATAAAAAAGGAGTGTGTGTATGTATATATCTATATGTATAATACTTATATATACAAAGGATGTATAATTCACATATATATTTTTCATGTATATATATGAAAAATAAGATAAAAAAGAGAGAGGGAAGCAAACCATAAAAGACTCTTAAATACAGAGAACAAACTGAGGGTTGCTAGAGGGGTACTGGGTGAGAGGATGGGTTAGATGGCTGATGGGTATTAAGGAGGGCACTTGTTGGGATGAGCACTGAGTGTTATATGTAAGTGATGAATCACTAAATTCTACTCCTGAAATCATTATTACATGATATGTTAACTAACCTGGATTTAAATTACATTTAAAAATTAAAAAAAAAAAAAGAAGAGGAGATACACACACACACACACACACACACACAAACACACACACACCATGGTATATTACTCAGCCATCCAAAAGAATGAAATCTTGCCATTTGCTATGACATGGATGAAACTAGCAAGTGTTACACTAGGTGAAATAAGTCAGTCAGAAAAAGACAAACACCATATGATTTCATCCATATGTGGAATTGAAGAAACAACACAGATGAACGTAGGGCAAGGGATAAATAAAAGAGAGGGCAGCAAATCATAAATGACTCTTAACCACAGAGAACAAATTGGGGTTTGCTGGAGGGAAGGTGGCTGGGGGATGGGCTAGATGGGTGGTGAATATTGAGGAGGGCACTTGTGTTGAGCACTGGGTATTACATGTAAGTGATGAATCGCTAAATTGCATTCCTGAAACCAACATTATACTATATGATATATATACCAGACTGTAAAGATAAAATTTGAGAAAAAAAAAAAGAGAGAGAGAGAAGAAAATAGGCTGGTAATTACATCCTCCTTTTCACTAATAGCTAATCTATTTCTTTTGTGTATGTGGGTGGTTTTTTTTTTTTTTGGTTGTTTGTTTTTTTTGTTGTTTTCTTGTTTTTTTTTGTTTTGTTTTGTTTTGTTGTGTTTTGAGTGAGAGTGCAAGTGGGGGAGAGACAAAAAGAGAGACAGAGAGAGAGAGAGAGAGAGAGAATCTGAAGCAGGCTTCATGCCCAGAGCAGAGCCTGACGTGGGTCATGATCTCACCGTTGTGAGATCAGGTCATGAGATTGCAACTGTGAGAGCATGACCTGAGCTGGACACTTAACCAAATGAGCCACCCAGGTGCCCTAACTTCTAATACACCACCTTTAAAATATGTTAAATTTGTGAGCTACTGTCTTTATCAAACTATATGTGCTACTATGTTAAAAATAAAACTTTATTCTTTTTATTACCAAAAAAACCCCCACAAAAGTACTAATTATATGCAAAAAAATTTAGGAAAACACATTAATGTGTTTAAAATTCATGTCTTAAATTTTGTAGATTTGATTATAATATTGTGAAACGAATTGTGTTCTTCAGATCCCCTGTTGCTCTAAGAGCAAAAGCTATGAGTAATCACAATGTGTCTTAATCTCTAATTGTAAATGTAGCCTTAGTTAAATTTTTATAGGTGTAAGTATAAGATATGGTTTTTGTAACACAGAGTGTGTAAAAGCATTAAAGAGACAAGTCATACTGGCCAGATTCCAATATCTGTGGGAGCTCTGATTACATAATATATGGAACTGTTGGTTTTAAGTAAAATCACCATACATGTAAGATAGCCCAGCAGCCATAGTGAAGAGGTTTCATCTGGGACAGTGTATAATGTCAGATTCCATATGACATGTTGTCCACCACAGTGCCTGAAGTAATAGGTTGTCTATTTTAATTTTAATAAAGCAATATAATATCGAGTACAGAAAATTATTTATTACATGTCAGATCAGGGTTTTAAAACATCTGATTAAGTCATGTTTAGCAACAATGGAATTGTGTGGAAATAAGTATAATGCAGGCATGGAGAGAAGATAAAAAAATTCTCTATCGCAGGGGACATTGATTGTATAGAAAATTTGTGTGGGCCTAGTTAAGATTAACTACAGAAGAAAATTCAAAACAGTAAAGAGGATGGCATTGTAGATGGTTAGTTGTTTAGAGAATACTTTTTGTCAGTCTTTTCAAATGATTAATGAAGTGGGATTATAATAAACTTTGTAAAACTTATTATATTCATGCTATGAGGATATAAAGTTGAACGATCAAGCAAATATAAACCCACAGAGATGATTGGAAGCAATACTTTGTTATTTAATACGGAAAGGATTCAAACATAAACATATTCTATTCATCAGAACACAGTTTCAATGTTTTAGTATGATTACCTGGGATAATTCTTTATTGTGTCACATATGAATTTTAAAAATACCTTATTAGAAACCTTGAAAAATTGTGTATTAAATTAGGTTAAATTCAACTCACAATCTGGCTACATGTTGGCAAAGAAATCCTTATAGAATGTATATATAATCATAGAAGTTGTGAGTTTGATACTTTTAATACAAAATCTGCTTCTTTATTTCATCCATTTAAGAGTGGAACTTTATGGAGAGGAAACATAGAAAAAGTCTGACATGGAGGAAATTGCTCAGACTCATACGACCTAGATTCTTAAATTAGTGAACAACCAATTGAAAGCCAAAACAATCCAAACAATATGATTCTTTGACTACAGCTTCCAGAGGGACTTACGTAAATAAAGACAGGGTCTTGCTTATCAGAATCAGAACAGTTGGTACTGAAGACTGAAACCCACTAAAAATGACCTGAAGTTGGGCAAAATGAAGACCATTTGATTTGGGTCATCAGAACAGCAATTTCTGCACTGGGATAATACTCCAGAAGTATTATCTGAGTTTTATCTGAGTATTATCTGAGAGTATTTTATCTGAGTCTTATCTGAGAGATACTTCCTCAGAAGAAACATTTTGCCTAACAAGAAAAGGAATCAGAGAAAAGAGAAATGCTTTTCTTCCCTTCTTTAATACCATCTCACAAGACCCCAGCTAAAAAGGAAGTCTGAACTGTGGGCATCATGAACTTTTCCCCCCTTTTTCTCTCTTAGAAGATTGCTTATTAGTCCTTAATATCCAAGAAAAATGGGTAATTATAAGAGTTACTAACTTAGCAGTGCTGTAGGTGAAAATGTTCTCTGCAAAATGAGCACAGAGACAATATCTATATTTCTTCTTTGGAGACTTAACACTAACAGTAACCATAATGGAAGTTCTCATAAAGGAATCCAGTATGTAGGCATTTAAGATTGTCTGTAGAAATATAGTGTATAGAATCGACTAAGGGAAGGACAGTATGAAAAACAGACTTAGTTTTCTCTAATCACTGCTTTCTAATATGCCCAACGTCTGACTCTTTCCCCAACTTGTGAATATATTTTGGGTAGATTCTGAATTTGTTTGGTCATTTATGCATTTTTAGATAGAAGAATAATTGAATTTTTGTCCTGATCAATTTATCCAAAAATTCTAACCCACATCCAGTTAAAAATAATTATCATCCCTCCAAGCTTAATGGCCAGAAGAATTTTGTAAATAGTAAAGAAAATCTATGGCTCTAAGTCATTATACATATATATATATATATATATATATATATACAGTTATAGTTTTAGTTATGGTTATATAAGTTATACATATATAGTTATATACTCATAGTTATATATATATATACACATTATATGCATAGATATAAAAATGGAGACATTATACATGAATATATATATATATATATATATACTTCATTATGACTTACCTAATGTGCCCAATATTGTTTAAACCTACTTGATAGACTTTCAAGAAAAACATTATAAGCTATTATCATTTATCGACAAAATGGTATTTAGCTAATGTGAAATTCAGTATTGTTAACCTACAGAGTAGCAACCTCTGTACTATGTTGCTATCATATGATACAGTATAAAGAACATTGATGTACATGTCTTTTGAGCTTATTTTTTTAAGATTTTATTTTTAGGTAAATCTCTACACCCAGCATAGGGCTTGAACTGACAATCCTAAGAGTCATATCCTCTCCCTACTGAGCCAGGCAGAAACCCCTACAATTATGAGTTTTTCTTTTACCATTTAGGAAATGGGCTAGTTGAACTTTCTTTGTAATCTTGAAAGTCCCTTAAAAATGACCGCTTTTTAAATGGTGCATGTTTCCATTAAATTTTATCTTAAATAATCAGTTTTTATCATATATATATATATATATTTAATTTTCTTATATTAATACATTTCAAAGGTTCCCCTTTATTTCACTCTGGCAGTTGGGATCACTGTGCTTAGTGTTAATGGTATCTCATTTTTTTTGCTGTTTCCTCACTTTTGAGTTAAAACGATCACTGAAACAAAATCAAATGTTTACAACCCCAAGAAGTTCTTAAAATTTCATCTACAGTTAGGAATCCTCAGGCTTCTGCCCTACTCACTGTGGTGTTGATAGAATACTCCCATGACCTGACTCCACCTCCAGGATCCTAGAAAAGGAATATGAAAGATGAAGGTTTACTTTCCTTCAAAGATGTCATTCACGATGAATGATGTCAATGTTATTGAAAATGATAATGCAGTCACTTATTTAAATGGGGAAATCAAGTGACTGACAATGATCACCCTTTAATGTTTAACATCTACTGACAAATTTGATAGGAATCAATACAGCAGGAGAACAGTTTCTTGATATAATTATCCCACTTTGCTGCAATTGTAGTGTATTTATAATCTTGCTTGTTTATATGCCATTTCTTTTGTTGTGTTTTGTTCTTAACGTCGACTTTTAAGACCTCTGCATCAACATCTGGCTCATAGTGTACAGATCTAGGAACAAGAGTTTCCGTCATATGAGAAAATATCTGAGTAGGTATAAAGTATGTACTTACAGTTACCTCTGGTAATAGATAAATTAAATAAAGCCTATTGTCAGATTCAAGTCAGCACACTATAATTTAAAACAGAAAGTGAATAATAAACGTCTATTATCAAGATGAAACTAGAGAATAAAAATCATTTTTCTTGGTTGATAGTTTTGTGCCTTTTAATTTTAATTTAATGAGATCTAAAATATGATCCTACGTTTAAGAATATTTTAAACAAAAGGGGATTTGCATAACCAGTCATGACCAATGGGAAAATTACATGCATTCTTGAATATTTTTTTAATTCAAACTACGTAAGAATATATTGTAATTAAAAAATGCAGTATAATAGATTTTATATTATAGCTACTGCAATTAAAATAAAAGCCAAAATAAACCCAGTGGTTGCATGTCCTTAATGAACCTGCACATTAAGTCCTAATTAATAGTATGCGATAGACAAGTTTTAAGTCAAAATTTGAATGCTTTCTGTGCAGTAATACAGCTAAAAGGAAGTATAAGTCTTTATCTGGTGGCTATATTAAGAGAAATTAAGTCTCATTCTTTCTTTTTATAGGATTAGAAAGAGCAGTGCCCATGATCAGACAAATTTCATTCCAAATCTCTATTCCAGCCATTCAGTTTAATTTAAATTAAAAACAATGATTAAGACAATCGAAATGGGAAGCTTGTGGCTCAGTTGCCTTTTGGCTGTCTTCTCAACCAAGGAAATTAGAATGACTTTTACTGTGAAGATAAAACTATCAAAACAAATTTAAATCTGGAATGTCAATTCACGTCTTATGTACAAGGTCTCTATTAGTGTTTCTATCAGTTTCTTTTTCCTTTGGGTTTTAATTTATTCAAATAATATTCTTCAAGTACATTTTCTTTTAAATTGGATATCTAAAGCCATATATTTTAAAATGCATTAGATTTGTAGTAATATTTGCACTTGATAGAAACCAAAAAACTAAAAATCCACAACACATGTAATTTATTTGATATATGATTATCATACTACACAAAGCATGAAGGATAATTTGCACACTTATAGTTTCAGAGTAGCAGTTCTAGAATTTTGTTTGTCAAGGTTGTTCCCCCCCTCCTCTTCTTTGGGCATATTCTTTTCTTCCGAGTATAACTTCTCACTCAGAAAACATATGTCACACCTATGCTTGTATAGTTGGGTAATTTTTCCATTTTCCTGGAGTGAGACTTGAGGAGATTTTTCCAGATTCTCTTTGCTCCCCACCACAAATAATCTTCTTCAAGATACAAGTTTGGCAGAAGAACATGAGCGTAAGAACTTTATTTCCCTGATTTTTTAAATTTATTTATTTATTCTTTTTGAGTCATTCTTGTGTTCTAGCCCATTCGGAACAAAAATGTTGTCTTGTGCAGAACCACTTTAAATGTGATAGGCTTTAACAATGCATTTGTCTGGATATCTAGAGTCTTACTCTTTATTAGTTTTATCAATATTAAAATATTACTATGCTTTCACTGACTTGTTTCTTTTGGCCTATTTCTTAAAGTTTTTAGTTTATTCTATTGTTTCTGTCATCTGAAAATTGCCTGTCCCATGTAATTTTGTGAGTTAGTTTCCTCCACATTAATTGCTTTGATTTGTGATGTTTACGTTCTATAGATATGTGTTCATTTTATAGCTAAAAGTAAACATTTTTTAATTATTCCACTGACATAAACACATATTCTAATAGATCATAATAATAAGATATTTTTAACAATTGTTAACTTATATGTAGTTTCTTCTGTTACAATTATTTATATAATGCTATTTTGGGATTTCTCAACTCTGGTTGTTCAATGTGTTTGGTTTTTAGCTTGTCCCATATCATTTAAGTTATATTTATGTAAAATGTTCCAATACATGGAAAGTCCAATCTATGTTTACTTGTATCCAGTAGTATTTCCATGTGGTAAAATATTTTAACTTATTTCTCCATATAAACATAGAAATAATTGAATTCAATAATGTATTTGTTTTTCCTTATATTTTTCATCCTGCTTTTTTGTTTATTTCTTTCCTTTCTACTTTTTCTCATTTTTAAAAAATGAGGCAATTGAGGTGTAATGATAAAAAGATATCTAACCCCTGCTTTAAAAAGTTGTATTTCTTTTAAGTTTATGTATTTATTTTGAGAGAGAGAGAGAGAGACAGAGAGAGAGAGGGAGGGAGGGAGGGAGAGAACATAAGCAGAGGAGAGGAAGAGAGAGAGGGAGAGAGAGAGAATCTCAAGCAGACTCTGCATTGTCAGCACAGAGCTGGAGACGGAGCTCAAACGCACGAACCATGAGATCATGACCTGAACGGAAATCAAGAGTCTGTGAGGCCATCCAGGCATCCCTTAAAAGCTTTATTTTCAATTGAAAACAAAGGTCAACTGGGGTAGATTATGGAGGGTCTTGAATGCTTGAAGCTTGATTGCAGTGGAGGTCACTGAATCATTTGTGAAATGCATCAAAGCCAAGCCTATCATGTTTGAAGTCTTCGAGCATCATCAGCTTCACAGTCCACCTGAGCTGCCTCAATGACTCTTCACTTCACACGGGTACCACTCTCCAAGCAGTTCCAGCCACCAAGTGAAGCACCCTGAGGAAAACAGCCTTATCCAGAGCATAAGCAAGTGTGATCTTCCGGTTTGGTTTATGATCAGAACGGAAGCTATAAGAGAATATATCTAGCTGTGGTTGACCACACATCAGGCTTGCTCTCTCAGGAAACATTTTGCTTCACTAGGGCATCGATAGAAGAGCATAGTGACCATTATATAGAGGAGGGTGGTCAGTCCCACAAGAAAGACATTCTAAAGATGATGGTAGGCAGGATTAGAAATCAGGCTGTTGTTGCTGAACTGCAGTTTATGCCTTTCTCTCCCTAAATATTAGCTCTGCCAAGTTGAAGTCTCTCCACAACTCTACAAGTTGGGCACTCTAAGAAGAGTGATGGGTCAGCCATGTGGGGGTTGTTTGTTCAATAATGACTTCTCTTCAGATGAAGAAACCAATTTCCTTCTCACTTCAGAAACCCTTATCTTCTCTTCTACTCAACCTGCTCTCTATAAATAAAGAAATAGCTAAATGGAAAAGAAAAAATACAAAGGAAGGCATACAAGGTGTGAGACATTTAATCTTCACAATCCTATGAAGTAGATATAATTATCTCCCTTTAAACAATTAGACAAACTGAGGCTCCAAGATATGGAAGCTAAGAACAACTGCCTTTAGGCTCACAGCTGGTAAGGGACATACCCTGGGATGTGAACAAGACGTAAAGGGACCCAAGACTTTGGTCAAAGTCACGACATTGAAAGCCCAAACTTACTAGCTCACCAACTCCAAAATCATAGAAAGAGAAAAGAGTGCAGTAAAGACGTCACGACAACGATAAGTAGGGAGCATTCCTGAAGAAATAAGGGCTGGCCACCACCTGTCTGATTGTTGGTTGTACAAGTGTCCTGGGACTTTTCACTAAAGAGTCTGCTAAGATGTAGGGGGGTATGGGATTATTAAGTTGTTCAAGGGACTCAGAAGCACATGGCTGTGCTGTCTTCCATCCAAACCAAATTCTTTATTGTCCAACCAGTCAACAAGGGTTTGATGGGGGTTAGCCCTGTAGTATGTACATTGTACTAAATGTAAATACAAAAGTATAAGACACAGTCTCTGCCAGTTTTAAGTGTACAGTCTAAATATTTCTCAGGAATTACTCAGTGATTAAAAGTCAAATTCAGACTTAGTGGGCAATATTGCAATGAACATTCTTTAACGTCAATATTTTAAAGAAAAGTATTATATCCCACATTTATCATGCTATGAAATTTCTTCTTAGTAATAACAACCCCATTGTTATCAATAAAACAGTTACAATTTTGGGGCGCCTGGGTGGCTCAATCGGTTCAGTGTCTAACTCTTGGTATTCTCAGGCCATGATCTCAGGGGCTCATGACTGAACCCCACATCGGATTCTGCACTGACAGTGCAGACCCTGCTTGGGATTCTCCTGCTCCTCCCACACTTTCTCTCTCTCTATCTCTCTCTGTCTCTCTCTCAAACTAAATAAACATTAAAATATTTTTAAATGTTAAAATTTTGTTTTTAAAATTTGTATTAAAATTTTCCTTACTTTCCCCTCCTCTGTATTTTGAATAATGATTTTTTTGAAAAAGGAATTTTAAAAGATTGGGAAATGGAAGGCTTAGGCACAAATTTGGTCAACAGTTGTCTGGCCAAAAGAGCTCTAGACTGCTGAGTGAACCTAGCTACCTCCAGGCCATTTGTATTAATATTTTGAGGACAATATAAAGTACACATCCATATAAAACACTACTGCCATCCAGGAGAGGGAGTTAGAAACATGGAGAAGAATCTGGACTAAACATTTTCCATAGTAAAATTTGGCACCCACTCAGGCAATACCAAGGGCATAAGTGCTTCATGAGTACTCATTAAATGTGACTGGGCTCCACGGACTCACCTGATATGCCACCCTTGCTGAGCTTGCAGTGGCCCTGACTTCCATGTTCTCCTTCTGCCAAGAGGCTGTGCCTGCATTAAAAACTGACCAAAGAGAAAATTCTATCAGGAGTCAAATTTGTCTGTACCACCAAAGCTATTGTATCTACTAAACCTGGAAATTGATAAAATGTTGGCAATGAGCATTGGTTGTTTAGCTTTTTGTGGTAAAATGCTACCAAAATTATGAGTGAGCGCGCGCACACACACACACACACACACACACACAAAAACTGGCCTATTAGCAAGAATGGATGAAAGGAAAAGTAGGGAGACCAGAAGTTATGGAATTGTAAGATTACGAAAATGAACTGATTCTTGTAATTACGTGTAAAAAAATTGAAAAGTGCTATTATTTACACAGACCTGTTAAGACACAGAATAAGAACAAGACTCGGGACAAAGATGACTTCAAAAAATAAATGGTTAATATGCCCTTTGTTAAGATACTTGATTACCTTAATGTGTCCCCCTAGTAAATATTTCAGTTGAACAAAATGGCTCAGGGCCAAAATCCCAAAGGAGGCTGATAGGCTCAATGTATTTCCAACCAAGTCACTGCCCATTTGAAAGCCCATGAGTGAAAGATTAGCGTCAGTGAGACCAGCCACAGAGACTGTTAAAGCAGATACAGCTTTCTAATAGATAATTCTAACTGAGGATTTTTTTTTATTTTGCTTTCATATTAGCTTGTATCTTTTTGTTTGTTTCAGTCGTAGTTCTTACCCAGATTTACAATTGTTTTATGTATTTGACTATTTCTTATTTTAACTGTGTCAACCACTAGCCTACATGTTCAGTGAAGACTGATCCTAAAGTCTAACTGTGGACCTTCTCACTGTGATCCTAAAGTCTAACACAGTTGTGTAACAGGTACGCAAAAATATTTGTTGAACTAATACATGATTGCACAGTTCCTCTCTTACGCAGTGATTTATTTCATATTTGAATATGTATTATTCATATGCACAACTCAAGCAGAAGTTAGCAGTGCATTAAAAATTCCAATTGGATGTGTTTAAACGTTATTTCCATATATAGGGTTCAAGATCTTTAATGACAGTGACTGTGTCTCACACACCTCGTATTATCTGTCGTCCCACACAAGTCCCAGACGACTTTTGAAAAGTTTTAAAAAAATGATTATTCTTACTCTGAAAACAAAGCTGGCTAGTCTCCCTGATACCATACGCCTGCAAATGTTTTTTACAGGATTCATTTTTTTTTCTGATCGTCATTCCTAGAATTTCTACGGGTATGAAAGTGACGCACGGCGGAGGAGTGATTATCAGCTGACATGAAGAAATATTACATCTATTCTCAGAAGCACTGCCTTCATTGCTTCAGTCACTTTTTAGGTCTTTATCATCCAGTGCCATTCTAAGTTGTTTGGGCTTCCAATCATTCCATTATGGAATTCTGAATACTTCTTTCACTAGGATTGCAGGCTCTGCAGAGAAACAAGCCAGTTTCTCTGCCAATAGTGGCTGATTAGTCTTTCTTATGACATCAAGCAATCATTTATGGACCACATCATATCCACATTGCAGATCAAATAAGCCTTTTTTCCCTTTTATCTATTTCAGCTAGGAGTGGAAATATATATATATATATATTTTTTTTTTCTCTGATAGGACTCAGCTAAATACTCTCAAATTTCTCAAGTTAAGCTGGTCTTGTTCCTACAAGAACAGATATACATCATCTGAACAGTAAAACAGATCACCATCCCTGAAATTTTTATGTCTTTAGAGTTTCCAGCTTTGCACATATCAGTTCGTAGGGTCTTTCCAACAGCTTTATTGGACAGATATGAGTAGCACCATTTTAGAGGTAAGAAAAGCAAAGGACTCCTGAATTTAAGTCAGGTTTCTAAAATCATGCCATATATATAAGCTATGACCCAAACTAGTGAATTCTATGTGCAATTCAATGGGTTTCTTATAAGTCCACTTTGTGACAGTGCTCACATTCTTTACTGTGGATAGATATTATGGAGATTATTACTACAATCTTTTCTTAATAGTGGGTAAAGAAAAAGTTTACCATTTTAGCATTTTCTGAAATAATTTATTCAAGATAGACTATTCAGACTATTTTGTCGTAGTCAAAGCAATATGTATGTCAGTAAAATATACACCCTCTGGGCAGTTTTGTGAGTTAGCTCCTTGGCCACTGTGTTCTTTTACTGCTTCCTTTGAGTACTGTTTCCACTGAGTCTCATCAGCCTTGACCCTTACTGATCCAATAAGCCGAGTCTCCGGCTGACATGTGACAAGCATGTAGAAAGTGTCCTATGTACGCTTTTTGTTTAAGTCACTAAATTTGGAGATTTCTTTATTATCATAGCAAGGCTGACAGAGAATAGTTGTGTTTAGTTTATTAAGTTGACATAAATGTATGTAAAATTTATGACGATCAGAATAAACTCCCTAAATCTCAAATTAATGCAACTTTGTAAAGCTGGGTGTGTTAAATCTGGACAGAGCCCATACTGAACAGTTCCTTTTAAGCTTGGTGTAATATGGCACAACTCTTGGTACGTACAGAATTGAAAATTAATTTGCTTTTTAATTTACTGATATTAAATATAATCAAGTGTTCTCTGTTTTAATGCCCAGTGTTGTATATATTAGAACATCAAGTTTTAGGAAATGGCTATAGATTTTAAGAACTGTAAGGATAGATTAAAAATACATTGATTTATAAAATAACCAAATCCTATCCTGAAGGTACTTCCACGTGCATGTTAAATACATTTGCATGAATGTGTTCTTTAATTTGCCGTTTATAAATTCAGGAAATATCTACATCCAAAGGAGCACTCTCTCTCTGTAAGAATTACTCAACGAATTATAATTTGCTAAAATGCTCATATATACACAACTATTTGACCTTTTTAAAAAATGTTTAATGTTTATTTTTGAGAGAGAGAGGGAGAGAGAGCAAGTGGGGGAGCAGCAGAGATAGAGGGAGACACAGAATCTGAAACAGGCTCTCAGCTCTGAGCTGTCAGCACACAGCCTGATGCAGGGCTTGAACTCACAGACCACAAGATCATGACCTGAGCCAGTCAGATGCTTAACCAACTAAGGCACCCAGTCACCCCTGTGTACATATCTATTTGAAATAAAACTTATCCAAACATATAAAATGCTCTAACTTAGACTCTCAACATTTAGATGGAAATATTATGCACTTTGGATACATAAATTAGTTTACAAGACTTCATAATTTATTTTTAATTAAAATACATTAGTCTATTGAAAAAAACGAGAAGACTTTTCTAAGTATGACACATGCTCTATATAATATACATAGCTTCTTGAAATATATCAACATGACTTTTCCATGAAAAAAGGTAATCAATCTTTTTTTTTGGTAATTAATCATTTTTGTCAGGTTTTATCTTTGTAAATTTCCCCAGATGAATTTAGTCAATTGAAGAATAACGACTTATGTATTTACAGGCCACTCAATTCGGCAAAATCTGTATTGCTTTATAGTCCTCAATGAAAATAGTTGCAACAAAAATAGGAAAAGTTCTATTGCTTGTGTTGCCTCTGATCATTAACCTGTGGATGCTAGAAACAAATCAACATGACAGACATTGTCTTTTTGACAGGAGACTAGAGAATTCTAAATATACAAACATCATTATTAAATCATGCTCCAAAATGAGCATAAAAGTAAATATTAATCAGCCTTTTGTGAATAAGGGATTAATTTACTGTCAAACAGACATTACCTTCATAGGAAAAGAAAAGCAGATTTATAGCACTAAAAGTCTACAACATAGGCAAATACTTCTAAAGTACAATTAAATTACATTAATATTGAACACAGTAGTGTTAACTCTAGAGGGATTTTGAGCCATTGCATTAGTATTTGTGAAATAAGAAGTGTTTCTTCCAGAAAACAATGCCTAATAAGCACCGTGGACTTCTGAGTTAGCTCTTTGCTCCTTTGAGACTAATACAAACCCTTAAGTCACTCTTGCAGCATGTAATGCAGATTCTGCTTTTTTTTTTTTTCCTTTGCACCACAAAGTTTGAGTTTAATGGAAGTGTTTATAGTTTCCGCAGATAAATGGGCATATATCTAGTCCTTTGTACAAGTACGTTTAGGGGATTCCAAAAACCAATGAAATCTTTCCATGCATCATTAGAAAAATCTTGGATTTAGTGGTTTCAGCTAGATTTGAAACCTGTTCAGATACATAGTTAATCGGTGGTCTGAAGTTTGACCTCCAGACCCAGGGTGCACTGGCCATTTTGGCCTTGGGACACATTCTCAGAGGGCCACGTGAAAACCATGGTGTGTAAAGAAGTCCAGAATGGAGGAGTGACCTCTGAGCTGAAGTGGTCTGCATCTGCTTCAGGCTTGTCTCAATTTGATGAGAGGGGGCCAGTAGGGCAAAGTGTCTGGAAAGTAGGTTTGACGTGTTGCAGAAATCCCAATATAAGTCTTTTCCTCTGAGTCACTCTGCCTTCTTTATATTCTCTAAAGCTAACTAAACTGGTATAAGGAACATACTCACGAAGCACTAGATCATGACCTGAGTTGTAGCTGAGAGTTGGATGCTTAACCAACTGAGCCACCCAGGCACCCTGCATTTATTTTGCTGTATGTAATATTGTAATTATTTGGTTATTTGTCTTTCTTTATAAATTGATGTTATGTATCTCACAGACAAGATGATCTCATTTACTTTGGTATGTGCACAGCTAATACAAGGCCTAGCAAATAGAAGATGTTTATTCAGTATTTATTGAATGAATGATTTGTCTTATTTGTAAATTTACTAACACACCTTTGTGTACTTTCACTTCTAGGGGATTCACTTCAAAATACAGATTTTTTTTTACATAAATTAAAAAAAAATACATTACTATCCATAGAAAGATGTGTGTGAAGAAATCAAATGGGGAAGTAAATGCGTATCAGAAAATTATTTTTATTTTCTGTCCACTAGGAAACTTTGGCAGTCATACTTAATTTCCTTCTCCATAGGAGAATATATATTTTATTCTTTGTTTTTCTTCCTCCTCATAGTTCAACAAGCAATGGATTTTGTGTCAATCACTCCTTAGTTGGAGACCTTTTGAAACAGTATATAAGCAGTATTTTCATAAATAAAGTATCCTTCCAGCGTAACTACTTTCTATGTATATTTCCTGTAAGAAGTTTAGAAAATGTAATCTTTTTCAGTGTGATCAGTGTTAAAAGATTTAAACTTTTCACTACTACAAGTTAAAGGAAGTCAAGGAAAATAAAATCTTTCAAAGTAATGACCTAGAAATAACACCTTTTTGAAGAAGGGAGGGTTGTGTTGATTCTTACAACACCTTGTTTGTAAACATTTAGTTAAAAAGTTTATGCTTCTGGGGCACCTGGGTGGCTCAGTCGGTTGAGCATCTGACTTTGGCTCAGGTCACAATCTCTCAGTCTGTGAGTTCAAGCCCCGCCTCGGGCTCTGTGCTGACAGCTCAGAGCCTGGAACCTGCTTTGGATTCTGTGTCTCCCTCTCTCTCTGGCCCTCCCCCATTCATGCTCTGTCTCTGTCTCTCTCTGTCAAAATAAACATTAAAAAAATGTATGCTCCTTTAAAATGACTAGTAATATTAATAGAAATCTAATTAGTAATACCATACTTTATTGTTATGATGACTTACGTTAATTCTATTCTATTCTATTACAGTAGTCCATCATTATTATTTCCAAGCTTAATAAACTTGATAGGACTCTGTCTCAAAAACTTAAGAAGGTTAGAACAACAAAACAAAACAAACAAGAACCACATAAACAGGTAACTAAATTGTTAAAATTCAGGACCAATCAATATTTTAAAATTAAACATAATTATCTTAAAATTAGAATAGAGGGTCATTAAGTAGAAAGAAAATGTGAGAATTATCTCAGTGAGGGAGATCTGATGCCCCCATTACACGAAAAAGTACCCTTAACTAATGTGAGGGGTGCCCAGTGGCTTTGCATTCTTAATACTTACTGTATTCTCTGTTTCTCATATTTTCTTCCCAAGAGAGAAGTCTATTTATCGGATATCATACATACATAAGTAGAGAGCTGGTAAATAATGCTGGCTTTAAGAGAGAAGCCATTATGTGTAATGTTTGCCACTTGCCCTGGTGTAAATACTCTCATTGTTAAAGGTTAAATTGTGTACTCTCCAAAAGATATGTTGAAGTCCTTACCATCAGAATGTAACCTTTTTTGGAAGTGTTTTTACTGAACTCTTTAATTACTATTAATCGGATGTTTCTCTTTTTTATGTGCTAGTAGCTTCTGGCCTTCTGTGTGGTTACTTTGACTGTGGATGCCTTTCTCTGTTGACTTTTAGGGAGGGAAGGCAAATAATTCTATCTCTTGCATGTGGTGGACCCTCTTTACTTTGAAAGAAAATTCCCAATCACTTCAATTCCAGGACTCAAAATTCACAGATCCTCTTTCTTTTTTGTTTCATTTTATTTATTTGTTTTATTTATTTATTTATTTATTTATGTTTTAAATATTTATTATTTTTTTTTTAAACTTTTTTTTTCAACGTTTATTTATTTTTGGGACAGAGAGAGACAGAGCATGAACGGGGGAGGGGCAGAAAGAGAGGGAGACACAGAATCGGAAACAGGCTCCAGGCTCCGAGCCATCAGTCCAGAGCCCGACGCGGGGCTCGAACTCACGGAGCACGAGATCGTGACCTGGCTGAAGTCGGACGCTTAACTGACTGCGCCACCCAGGCGCCCCCCTTAAATATTTATTTTTGAGAGAGAAAGAGAGGGGAGGGAAGCGGTAGAGGCAGAGAAAGAGGGAGACACAGAATCCAAAGCAGGCTCCAGGCTCTGAGCTGTCAGCACAGAGCCTGACTTGAACTCACCAGCAGTGCGATCATGACCTGAGCCAAAGTCAGACGCTTCACTGACTGAGCCACCCAAGCACCCCATTTGTTTTATTTTTCTAATATCTTTTATTGTTATTGTTGACCATTCGTTCAAGCTTAAGACAAACCTCAATATCTTCATGATTTTTTTTTCTGATTATGTCTCCTAGTATAAACCTCTCCTATCAAAGCATATTCAAAGTGCATGGTATCTTCTATAATATACGACCTTTCATTTCTACACGTGTTTCTACTCTCAGTGTCTTACTTTCAATTTATTAAGCATTCTTCCAATATTTAAAATTATATCTCAAAAGCTTCATTTTCAGTCATTTTGGTGTTGGTGGCAGTGATTTAATATGGAGGCACTACATTTTCACTTTGTCCTCTATAACATTTTGCCTTTCCTCCATAGGTAAACACAAAGACATTATCTCTAGCTCCACATTGATAAAATTCCAGTTCATGGTTTACTAAATTTTTAGGGGCTCTTTACAAATAATGGGAAAACTATTTTCAATTTAGATCAGTGCCATTCTGTGTCAAAAATTAAAATGAGGCATGTTAAAAATATTACAAATTTATTTGAGCAAAAATCATTTCAACTCAGGCAGTCTCCCATCTAGCAGATAGAAAGGAGCTGTACAACATCAAAGTCATTTATAAGCAGAAAAGGGAGTGGGGCAAAGAATTTATATTAGGCAAAAAAGCAGGTTGGTTTTTGCAAGGATATCCTCCTTTAGAGACTGACAGTGGTCTATGAGGCAGATGGCCTCAGTAGTTCAGTCTGGGTGATTCCTGACTGACTGGTTTAATATTGTGTTTCTGGAAGAATAGAAACCATAATTAACTTGTTTTTAATTGGTGATATGGGGCTCAGCATAAGTGACTCCATTTTCAGCCTTTTGTCTTGCTTTTGACGCTAGAAAACTTATATTTTTGGTGAAGAGTTGCTACAAGTAACTTTAATACCTTTTCCATCTTCTTTTTATTAAGTATTTAATTCCTTACAACTATGAATTGTGAAAAATTACAAAATAAAACATAATGAACTCTAATTTTCAATGTAGAATATTTAGGAGACATTATTAAGGATAAAATGTACCTAAATATTAGGTTAACACAAAAATGGCTGGTTAAAAATGGACACCTCTTTTTTTTTTTTTTTTGCTTTTTCAATTTGTAGTTATCATGTAGTTGGAAAACTAAGATTTTTTTGAAGTAGCTTTCAAAGGTATATAGATTTGCTTCTTAATCAAGATAATAGTTTCACCAATTTCACCATTTTTTAAATTTTCAACTCAATATAAAATTCTTTTAGTGTTAGCATATGTTTAATAATAATGTAAATGAGAAGTGATTGCAAAATATCTTTTAGATATTGGGAGAGACATTTTTTTTTTCAAGTTAACACCCTGACTTGAAAAGTCAGAAGTGTGGGTCTAACAATGGCTTGAAACATCTTATAGTTTATATTAGTTAAAAAATGTTTATTTTAAAAATAATAAATAAATATAAATATTTATATTTATAAATATTTTATATTATATAAAGTACATAAATAATAAATATTTATTTAAGTAATCTTAATCTCGACACCACAAATGGGGCTCAAACCCATAACCCCGAGATCAAGAGTGACATGCTCTTCTGAATGAGCCAGTCAGGCTCCCCTGTGTTATTTATTTATTTATTTATTTATTTATTTTATCTTATTGGCTTTAAATTAAGTTAAAGATTAAATCAATTCACAAATAAACATGTGAACAATTTTTTGTGGGAGATCTAAACATAAAATAAACTAATATATATACTAAAGAAACATATTAGAGAAAATTAATAATAAACACAAGTCAGGAAACTTATATCAGTTTTCCACATCATTAAGAAAGTCTTAAGTGGAACAGTAGTGCTCTATCTTCCTGAGCACATGGTTGACTGACTTTCTTTTTCTTTTTTTTTTAATCTCCAAGTAGATGTGTTTCTGGATTATAAATAACCTGAAGCTTTGGAAGATGTAATAACCTGACTTCCCATCAGAGTCTCACTTCATTGCACTCATTTCTTTTTGCTTGGCCTTAAGATGAGGAGCTTAGACCTAGGTAGAAGATGTTTTCATTTTCTTGTAGTTTCTCTTAGCTTTAATTTCAGGAACTGATGTAATTTTTTCAAAGTGTCTTATATTCATCTGGTAGAGATGTTCCATTCACAACTGAAGACTTAGTTTCTCTGCCTTACAGACTTTCAACATTGTAAATCCACAGATTTCCCAACCATTATCACAGACAGAAATTCTCTTGAGCTTTATGTTTGGATTTCTTTACAGAATGTCAATTCATTCCTGAATACCTCATGAAAGGATCTCTGGTTCTATGTAATTTATTATAACCTCTTACAAATTAAAAAAGAAAAGTGTCTCTTATTATTATGGGAAGAATGGGAGAGCAACTTTGGACAAATTGAAAACGGTACCCCTTTCTGACATGGCACATACAAGGGCCAAGCTTAGGGTGGAATTTACCCCTAATTAATTCACCACCTTGGCCAAGCATTGAAATGCACTGAACCACAAGAACAAGTGGTCTAATCATCTAAGTAATGATTTGGACTTAAAAAAGACAATTTTATTGTTTCAACCACTACTTAGGAGACAGCTGTTACATCTGCTAAGGTAATCATATAAAACTGCCAATCAAAGTAAGACTGGCTTCTTCAGAAAATGTCTTGGAAACAACATTCTTTCAACTTTGAATTATTGGTCTCGAATATATAGAATAACTGCAAAATATACTTATAATGAAATTCATTGAAAACCAATCATTTAGATCTGCCTGAGTTGTGCATTAATATCTGGTTTTTATGTTCACTATAAATAATTTCAAATTAGATATGAAATAGCAAGTGCTCAGAGGTCAACTAAAACTTTAGAATCAAAAGTCTGGTAATTAAAGTACATGTTATATCATGGATATTTGGAAGATAGTGTTTTAAAATTACATGGAAATTATAGCCAACGTTCTAAATTTTATTCTAAATTCCCAAGGTACATATTGCAAATCTATTTGTCAACATCCCTCACTTTTTTTATAAATATATATTGTATTAGATTTCTAGACCCAAGCATGCAAGTAGCAAAAGTCACACTTTCTAGGGTACCTGGGTGTCTCAGTCAGTTAAGTGTTAGACTCTTGATTTTGGCTCAGGTCATGATCTCACAGTTGTGAGCTCAAACCCTGAGTCAGGCTCTACACTGGGCATGGAGGCTGCTTAAGATTCTCTCTTTCCCTCTCCCTTTGCTCCTCCCCTGCTCTCTGTCTCTCTCTCTCAAAAATAATAATAATAATAAAACAAAATAAAAAATTACACTTTCTACATTTCATAGTTTTGAGGTCTTTTTCTTTAGAAGACTGAATCTACTGAGGATGCAAGTATACAAATAAGCATTTACAATAATATCTGCACTACAATGGAGGTGAATATCCTATGGGAACATACAATAACATTAAATAAATTAAACGTATTAAAAATAAAGTTTACAAAAAAAATAAAAAAATAAAAATGCTTCCCACAGAGTGCACGTAGGAAAAAACAAAAAAAATAAAAAAAAAATAAAGTTTACAACACAAAACTCTAATAGAGAACTCATGAACTGAAGTTCGGGTTACTTGAAATTATTGACTAATGACCTAAAATTTGCCAGATGTAATAAAAAAATGTAAATTATGCCTTACCTATAACTCGAATTAATGCAACTATAAGGTATTCCACTAGATTCACACACCCAGCAAGTACTGAAAAAATTGTTTAGTAATTTACTTCTGCCTGAACAAAGTCTTAAAGGATGAACTACAATTTTGGGCAGAACAGAACAAAGATGAATGTCTATGTCATAGTGAACAACATGAGCAAAAACATAGGAGGATGGAACTATATACTGTTTTTGGAAAATTACAAGTAAAGTTAGTTTTATGAGTGCATGCATTACAAAGAGAAGAGTAATGGAACATTAGTATCAAATGCCACCATATAGGGGATATTTTATGTAAATTATAGCTAAATAAGTGTTACATACTTATAATACGTATGGCAAATAATTATTGGATATATTCAATCATAAAGTATGAAACATTTCCCTCTTATCTTAGTTTAGGTTTGCCCAGGAGCAGATCTTGAGACGCAGATTCAAGTGCAATTAGTTTACTTTGGAAGTCATTCTAAGAAACCGCCAAACAAAGGGCAGAGGACACGTGAAGTGGAAAGGGAGGTATATGTAGGTAGTTAATAACAATGTGGTACTAAGGCAATTACTACCATGAATGTCTGGGGCTTTATCCTGCCAGAAAACCAGAATGTGTGCCTCAGAGTTTCCCTATCTAGCAGGTAGAGAAAGTAAGGATATTTTTCCACCGGTCATAGGTTGAGGCATGCTTAAACTTTTTTTTTTTTTTTCCTAGAATTTCTGACCTGTTGTATGCATTGGTAAAGCAGATTTCTGCTACCCAATAAAGCCAGCAGGCAAAGAAATGCACATGCCAGCACTGGAAGTCAGTGCAATGACATGCTAAGGACCAATAACCAGCATCCGAGGAGTACCCCATCAGTGCTGGCCACGCACACCTTTTATTGGATAAACATCCTATAACTGTTTCTACCCATACAACGTTTTAGAAATGGAGAAGTTAAATGCAGACAAAAAGAATGGAGCACCACAATTAACTACATCTCCAGATTTTTGCTGTCTTGGTATCTTAAAATTATCTTTAGGTTGAGTTTTTTTTCTTTTTTTTACAACTATGTATTTATTCCGGTAGACTTTATTAACAGTGACTAAGAAATCAAGTATATAATGCTAAAAACATTTTGAAGTCTTTAAAATGCCTTGGAGACCTTTTTATAGTATATGACAAAGTCTAGTCTTTTTTTATCTTTTTAATCCAAATTATTTGTCTGCTATATCTCTTTATAATAAAAGCTCCCCCCGACACTTTCTAACCTAGGTATTTTTATGTCTAATATAACTTTTTATTTGTATCATTTCCCTCTGCTTGCAGCATACTCATTCTCAAATCATTCCCATTAGTTGCTCAAACATTCAAGACAATTACATAGTTCAGTGTAAAGACTGTACAATGTCGACAGTGACAGGAAACAGAAATAATGAGTTTTAAATTAATTACTTTTTATATTCTTACGGAAATTTCCAATCATGATAGTTGAAATTTTAAAACAAATCAGTAGGTTTTTCATGTGACTGGAAGTAAAAACAAGACCAGATGATGTTTACATTTTCTATAATGAGTATGCTTTCACTCAAAATTAATTATTATTTAAATATCATTTTGTATTATTCAACATGACAGAAGAAATAGAATTTTCATATGCACTAAGTGTTCTTAATAAGTACACTGTAATTACTTAGATTGTAAGAGTTTATGAATTACAGTTTTAGTGGCAAGCAATGGAAATTTACCCTGGCTAACTTGAGTAGCAGAACAATTGTATAGAAAAATATTGGGTATTTTACAGAACCTAAGAGACTTGAGAAGCGGGATTAGCAAATGGCAACACTGGGCAGCTCAGAGTGCTATGCGTAAGAATTTACTCCACTAGGGAGCCTCCACAACTAATAAACTTCTGTTTTATTGCTTCATCATTAAATCATTTACCTCAAGATTGAAAATCCCAAGGCAATGAGTCAGATTGATCTACTTTAACTCTCAACCCTTATTTATGTAAGGGCATTCAAACTCTACTCAAAAGGGAAAATTTAATTCTCTAGTTGGGAATAAGGCAACTCTTAGAAATATGAGGAAATGGATAGATACCGGGTCATTCATTAACAGAAAACTTTCATTACATGGAAAAAGAATTTGAATCCTTTTTTGAAATTAAGAACTAAGCCAACTGAATATGTAACCCTCAACTCCTAATGTACTACTTTTCGAGAAAAGGGGCAAATTTGTAAGCAGGTTCTTTTGTAGTAATTGATTGAGGTTAAAAGAGGATAATGATAAATATCCAAAACCTGTTCAAATATGAGCTGGCATGACTGAGAGACACAGTATTGATTGCATCTGTAATTCTGTCATGGTACTGAGAGTTTGAATTTTAAACCTTTGACTCTTCTTTGGCTTGGAAAAATGGTCGATCCTGCATATATTATAAACTATGGGCATTGCATGGAGAAAAATGCCTAGATCCAGAAAGTCATCTACCATGAGCATAGGAAGAAGGAGTTATGGAAGCAAAGTTGGGGGAATTAACTTTTGGCTTTTGTCATCATTTCTGTGTTCATTTTTTTTCATATACACAATGAAAACATTAAATTTCTTTTTAAATTACCAAATTAAAAAAAATGATTCCCTTGAAACTTTTAGATATTTATACAAATCTTATTTCTGGTTTTCAGATAAGCCATGGTCAATTCTAAAAATGGCCCCAAATTTGTCATTTCCTTGCAATCAAGACCTTTGTCATATAATGTTGCCGATCCTCTTTCCAAGAGTTGGAATCTAATTCCTGATCCATTGAACCTGGTCATGACTTGCTTTGGCCAATGAGATGTTAGAAAATATAAAACAAGTAGAGGTTTGAAACGAATGCACACACTGAAACAAATTCACTTTTTTTGCTCTTGGGACCTGATGCCAACATGTGAATACCTCTGGGCTACCCTGGTGGATGATAAAAGACATATAACCTAGTTGAACTTGCCACATCAGCTGACAACAAGCCAACCCTCTAGAAACAGAGCCGTTCCTTTTACCTTCAGTTGAACACAAATGCATGAAAGAACCTCGTTAAGCTGCCAACCGTTTCTGGACCTGATGCCAACAAATAAAATCATGGGCAAAATAAATGGTTGTTGTTTAAAGCCACTATGTTTTAGGACGTTTTGTTGTACAGCAAAAACTTACTTCACACAATCTCTAGTGGCTTTAGTTGTGTCCCATGAAATTCACATATTGAAATCCCAACTCCTAGAACCTCAGAATATTAACGTATTTGGAAATAGAACTGTTGCAGATATAATTATTCAGGTTAAGATGAAATCATTTTGGAATAAGGTGGGTCCTCAGGCCAATGTGACTGATGTCCTTATGTGAAGGGGAAAACCCGGACATACTCATGCACACGGGAGAGTGAAAGCTGAACATGGAACCAGCGATGAGTGATATATCTACAATGAAGGAACACAAGAGATTGCTACCACATTCCAGAAGTTAGGGGACATTCATGGACTGGATTCTCGTCCACAACTCTCAGAGGGAAGCAACCCTGCCGATTAGCATCCAAACCACTAAAAAACACATTTCTATTATTTAAGCCAATAGTGTGTGGTACATAACTATGGCAGTTGTAGCAAACTAACACACAAACTAAACATATTTTTCCTTAAAGCTATTTTCGTCACTATTTCCTCTACCCAGAGAAGAATTTTCTCACTTTCCCTTGCATTCAAATTATAGCTCTGGCGTTATCTTATCAGCAAGTCCTTGACCACATAATCCAAATCATCCTTCCTCCAGTTACCCTTTATCACCTCCTTTTATTTTTGCCATTGTACTGATCTCTAATGAAGCTACTTATAATCTTTGTTTACCTATTTTTAAATCCCCTTTAATAAAAAGTGAGCTCCATGGGAACAGGCTCCTTTATTGTCTTTTTATTACTGTATCCATAAGACTTGGCATATAATAGGTCCTTAATAAATACTAATTACATAAAGTAATACATAGCTAAGCCAGAAAGCACTTAAAACAAGTTATCTCATAATTAAAATTTTAAGTTACATAAGATCTTTTCCTTCAGATGCACTCTTGAATAATTTCATCATTTGCATGACGTCTGAATGTTTTCTGAGAAATCTGTGGAGTATTTACACATCATTTATTGGTAATACAGCTAGAAATATCAATCTTTGGGTTTTCCTGATTTCAACGTCTAATGAGAATCTTCTAACCATTGAGAGGCACAAATTTAGTGTCTGGAATAATTAAGATATTAATTATGAGGATATAAAAAGAGAGTCTATGATTGGCAAAATTGAATCTAGAGAAAGTCAAAGTCCAGAGAAGCTGGGGAAAGGGATTAGACCTTAACGATAAAGCAAGAAAGAGTAAAGGGTAAGCGAAGAATAATCCTCTTTTTGAAACTAAGGCTGCACGAAGCCTTCACTAAAGCTAAATAAGAGACACCTTCACTAAGGCTAAATAGAGACACCTGCTGAGGAAAATGAAAGGTAAGGGAAATGCTGGGTCACATGGAGAAGAATGTGATAGAAGTAAGATAGCAGGTACCAGGGGATCATGTTGAAAAGAAACAGAACTGGCAGACTGTTATACATCATCTGAGGCTATATTCTAGTACTGGGAAATAGAAGCAATCCTCTACATCCACCTATTTTCACTTCTATGAACACCACACTCACCCACACAAACGAGCGATTCTTTTTGACATCGGCATTTCATTGCTGCCTGCTTAATTCCCGTAACCTTTCAACAAAAATCACCTTCTCTACGTCTATACGGACCTCTCACAAAATATCTCTTAGAAAATGCCACAGAGGAGGATTTCCCGAATGGCTCAGTTGACTGTCCCACTCTTGATTTCGGCTCAGGTCATGATCCCAAGGTCACGGGATGGAGCCCCATGTTGGGGGCTCTGCGCTGACAGTGTGGAGCCCGACTGGGATTCTCTCTCTCTCCCTCTCTCTGCCCCTCCCCGCCTCTCAAGAATAAATCAATTTTTAAAAGAACAGTAATCAAATCTAACACGGCCTTTCTTATGATGAAAAACTTCTATTTGTTTCTGTCTTTAGCAAAGGCTGTGAAAATTAAGGTCACACACACAACACACATGCAGAGATACAGATATATGAATATATAGATATAAATAAGGATACATCATATTTTAAAAAGCATTGCTACATATTGTGGCATTTTTGATGGACAAAACATATCAGTATCAAATGGTATAGAGGTCATAGTTTAAATCTTGGATACAGATTTATTATGGAAAATATTATATATGACCTCCAAAATGATTTTTGTGTATCTTTCGCATATAGCTTAAAAAAACTGTGACTTATCTATTGCTTAGTGGCTCACTAGGATGAACTCAACTCACAAATTTGCAAAAACTTTCAGTCTTTTCCCATTCTTTGTAGTCCGTAACATTTATAAAATCCATCCTACCCTGTGTCCACAAGAATAACTATGTCTGTCATCCTTATAATGATAAGTAGTAGGAAAATCAGTTATGATTTATGTCCCACTCCATCCCCAACAGTTAGAGGGCCTGCCAAGACACGTTCCTGGATTGCAAGTTTATCTTGCTAATGCATGTAAAAACGACATGTAGATACATGAAAGCAGGTAGATATTGGAGGGAGTTATAAACAGAGGCAAAAATAGTCTATCTGTATACTATTCTAAAATTATGAAATTTAGCTAATATTTTCTCGTTCAAAAAAATCCAGTGGGTCCAAATGATCTACTTTAAAATTCCAACATGAAGTGTATATATTACCTTGCTTTTGCAAATAACATCCTCACCATGACATCAGACGTGAAAGGAACTCGAATTAGATAGCAGCAATAAAGAATTAAGAAATATTTTGGTGGGGCGCCTGGGTGGCTCAGTTGGTTGAGCGTCCGACTTCGGCTCAGGTCATGATCTCACAGTCCGTGAGTTTGAGCCCCGCGTCCAGCTCTGTGCTGACGGCACAGCAGGCTGGAGCCTGCTTCGGATTCTGTGTCTCCCTCTCTCTCTGACCCTCCCCCATTCATGCTCTCTTTCTGTGTCAAAAATAAATAAACATTAAAAAAATTTTTTAAAAGAAATATTTTGGTATAGAACAAGTTAAAAGATTTATAACCTTCTGTATTTAGTCACTGTTTTGCTAGATTGCAAAAGGAAAAGGAGCAGTTCGGGGAAAGTTCAAGGTTCCAGGATGTATAACTCAGGATGATAAGACTAGGAGGCAATACACGGGTTGCACTAAGAATTGTATAATTAGGGGGAATGTGCTGCTTTCATATTTGTGCCAATGTGAGTTTGACATTTCTGTGGGACGCCTGGTTGGAAAAGAGAATCTCCATAAATAACATTAATTGACTTCTTTGTTCAGATCATTGTGTTGTGTCCTATCACAAATAATAGCATCACCACTACCACTACAGACACAGAAGCATAGGTAGAAGTGCATTTAAAAATTGAACATCTCTACAGAAAGTAAATACAATGAAATTATTGAGAGATGAGCAGCGCCTTTGGGCATATCCTTTCGGCTTCTGAATACAGAAATTAATCTATCCATGTGGCCAGGGATTCAGATTCTGTCGCTAGATGTGGGCAGCAATGGAGTAACAGGACACTTACACATTAAAGCAAGCCCTGAGGGATACTCCATTCACTGAGAAGGGGCTGACCAAGGCTGAGATCCCTCCCATAGCCGCAGCTGATAAGAGCAAGGCTGCATGCTTCCTTGGGGTGGCTGGAGGTGAGCCCTCGGGAACCTAGCCAAGCAGTAGTGTGCTGGGGGGCTGAGTTTGGATATCACTTGGGAATGGTGGGCAAGATCTCCCAACATAAAATATGGTTCAAAATGAGGTTTGTTGGAGGCAACTATAAGATAGAAAAGGAAGGAAAGAAAATAAATAAAAGCAAACTGCCCATTCAAAAATGATTCCATATGACGTTTTTTAAAACAAAAGAGGAAAAGAAATATCCCCTAAAATCAACAAATAAGACAAATCCTTTGGTTGAACAAGAAGTCTAAGGTATGTTGAACAAGACTTAAGCAAGTTTATTGTAAAATATATATAGAAATATAAAAAACGACATCCATAAATGTGAGCAGTAAGTTAAGCAACACAGAGAGATATGAATCAAGAAAAAGATATGCAAAAAATGAAATGCTAGAAGAAATATTTTTATTGAAAAGAGATTCAACACATCGGGTACATTATCTTGCATCCAAACAAAGTTCAGTTCTTTTATACATCCAATACTGATATTGAGCTACTAGGGGTTAAGTGCAATGTTCCACATCATATAACTAGAGGGAGCTGAGCTAGGATTCTAAGCCAGGTGTCACAGAGTCCAAAACTCTCACGTTATTTCCAAAGCTTTGTTACCTTCTTGTGGCATAAAATTAAGTTGGATTTATAGGACTAGAGCTTATACATACAGTTACCCTATATTTTTGGAAAATACTGGTTAAGAGTCTAGAAAATACATAATAATGAATCAATGAAAAGGATTATTCAGCTCTACTCTCATAGTGCCTATTTCAAACCTGGTTAAGCATGGAAAGGGAAACAGGAATCATCCTGCATTCATTCAACCTTCAAAATGTTTTGAGCTTGTCTCTATTCCAGCCACTAGACTAAAAACCTAGAAGACAGAGTTGAACAAATGACACAGTCTTTTTAGGAGTCCACAGTCTCAGGAGGAGGGAAGATACCAATAAAAATAATTTTAAGTGGTATAGAAGATACTAATAAAAATAATTTCAAGTGTGTGGTAAGTATTGTATGAAATACAAGAGGCAACACAATGAATCAGAGCTAACTTGGATGAACGCTAGAAGGTCTTACAGTAGAAACTTGGGGCGAAAATAGTAAATTTGTGTTCATAGACTGTGTATTAGGAAGTTGAGTCAAAGTGACATTGATTGATTGTGTCCCTGGGACTTTATTAACAATGTAGGAATTTTAGGACATATCCAGCTCCCTTAGCATGATAAGTAGGGAGTATGTATACATGAAGGGCAAGAGATGATTAAACCTGTCTTGTCAGGTTAAGTTCAAAGAAGTATTGCCACTAGTTATAGCTCAAAAAGTCTATGAATAATAGACCTACTTTCTGAAACCAAGGAAAGGAATGAATGTTGAAGGAGTAAAAGTCAAGGTATTATGAAAAATATGGATGGAATTTCTTGCAAGTTAGGTCAGCATCCTGATTTTCTTAAAAGAGGTTCAAACCAGAAGTTACCTGTAGGAAATAATGTTATTATCTGTGCAATGGAGTATTGCATTTATTTTAAATTGGGGCCCTATAAAAAAAGTGTTATAAGTGCAGCGGTAGTGCTTTATATTAAAACACACACACACACACACACACACACACACACAGAGATAAGCCCTTGTAATGGAAAGAGAATAGAGTAAACCCATTTGAATAGGAAAAATATGAAAGAATTCCTGTTGATTTTTTTTGAAAGAAAACACTTTTGGAAAGGAAAATTATTGGTTATAGTATGATGGCATGATGGTGTCACAGACAGGAAAGAGAAAATGCAACACAAAAGAAGGGAGCTATATAATTTCAGCACAGCCATTATCTTTCGTTAGGAATTTGCAAAGGTGGCTTTTAAGTAAAAGGAAATCGGCCGTTAAAGAACAGTGTAAATGATTGCACGTCTAAACAAATCTTTCCCAAAGAAATCTCAGAGAAATTTCAAAGGAACAAATATTATCTTAAACAGAAAATTATGTCGTGAAAAACTCTTTTTGTCAAATATTGTATCCTCTTTCTTCTTTGTTCTAATTTTCTCCTCTTCTTTCCCTGTATGCTGTCTCTCCCACATACCCACAAATACGCACACATATTCAAATTTCAAATGCATTGTTCTTTTTTTATAATAGTCTAAGAAAGTCTTTGTAACACTTTCTTAGTTCTACCTTTCTTTGGGCATTTTTAAAAGACTACTTCATGTTTTTTCACAAGTCACATCATTATTATAACATCTGTATTTTAAATAATATAAATACAGTGTTGGGGGGTGCCTGGATGGCTCAGTTGGTTAAGTGTCTCACTCTGGATTTCAGCTCAGGTCATGATCTCACAGCTTGTGGGATCAAGCACCACATCAGGCTCTGCACTGACAGTGCAGAGGCACTGGGATTCTTTCTTTCTCTCTCTGCCTCTCTCTCTGTCCCTCCCCTGCTTGTGCCCACTGTCTCTCTCTGTCCATCTCCCTCAAAAATAAACATTTAAATATAGAGTTGATAAATACATATTTTCATTAAATGGGGTATTTGACTAATGCCTTCCAAACTAAAGTTATCTTAAAGCCATTACGATAGACAGATAATGCCCCCTCCCCTCAAAATGCCCATGTCCTAATACACGGCACCAGTGAATATGTCAAGTTACGTGACAAATGGGAAGTAAGATGGTTGATCATCTGACTTTAAAATAGGGAGGCTAGATGGTCTTGGATTTGTGGAGGCAAGGAAAGAACAGAGTGGTATAGGAATACAGCGTCCCTCTCTCTGCCATTTTCTCAGATTCAACAGAGTCAGAGCAGCTCGTCCCAGAATTGGCCTGGTGAGTGCAGAAACTGGAAGTGATACCCAAGATGCAGAAAAACAGCCTCAAAGGGAGTGAGGTGCCCTTCTGTAGGGTTTTGGGGAGGAGGTGAATGGTGACTATGATACGGCCTGTACGTGCTGCTGGGGACGAAAGTATTTGCTTTGTGGTAGGATGATAGGAGCTGAAGATAGGTTGCTCATATTTTATCTGAACCCTGCACACTGAAAGAACCCCTTGTCCCAGGAGAGATAGCTGATGTGCTCTTTGTCTGGGGACTACAGAGTTCAGATGGCTCTCAAGGATGGTGAGCAGCTGGGAACTGGTTGATCTAAAGGGCAAGGGAACAAGAGCCCCAGAGTGAAAGGCAGCAGCCCAGAGCAACAGGGCTGGCAAGGGCAGGAGATTGGCTCAAGGAAGACCTCAAACAGGGGGAGAGAAATCCTGGGCCTCTCTGGAACATGTGGAACATGGGCCTGGACTAGATGTCCTGGCTCTGCTTCTGGGTCGGAGAAAATTGCCTCACCCTGTCTGTGTTTTGGCTTTCTCTGCAGGCCAGGAAGCTGGCTTTGATCCCATAGATGTTTGGATGCAACTCCTGAGTCCAAATGACCTGGATTCAACTCCTGGATCTACCTATCATTCGGTAGCCTTAACATCTTTGGGAAATTAATGAATCTCTGTCTGTGACTCTAAATGAGGGGTAATGACAATACCCACCTTATTGAGCTGTGAATTGGATAATTTATATAAAGGGGTTAGAGTGGTGTAGGCACAGTTAATGTTAGCTGCTCTTGTTCACTTCTGACCCCATCACTCTTCTGCCCCACAGCGGGCAACTCAGCCCAGGTGCAACTTGTAGGTGAGGACACCAAGTAGGCCTTGGCTACCACAGGGAGCCAAAGCCACGCTGGACACTGCTGATGAAGAGTTCACTTTCAATTTTGTTTAGCCCACCATTTGGAAGACTCCTTCCCTGGTGATGAAGGGGTTTGTCTTGACTGCAGAGCCTTGCCAGGAATGTGCTTTCAGGCAGATATGGGGTTGGTTTGTTTCATCTGGCCAGTATATATGGTGCTATGGCCAGGGGCCAGACGTGAGACTAATATTTTCGGGGTCTTGACTGTCAGATTTTGTAGGTTTTCAGATGCAACATCCCTTCTGCCAGAAGAGGAAGGTACATTTAGCATCTGCAATAAACTAAGGTGAGTGCTCAGCCTGTTACAGAAAGAATATTTTACTCAATCTTTAGGATTAAATTAAGTAGCTAGAGGTGACAAGGATTAGTGGAGAAGCTACATGAACTGTATGTTGGTGCTCACTTTTGAAAAGGACACCCCGTGAAATGGTTTAGTGCTTTGTGCCATTATGTCACATTGCCCTAATTAACTTTATTTTTGATTAAAAAATTAAATAGGGAGACTATCATGGATTATTCAGATGGGCCCAATGTAGCCACAATGGTCCTTAGTGGTGGAGAGGGAGGCAGAAAAGATGTGAAGACAGAAGCAGAAGTCACAGTGACACCATGTGAGAAGGTCTCTACCCTCCCTCGTTGACTAAAGATGGAGGAAGGCCACAGGCTGGAAAAAGACCGTCTCTAACAGCTGGAACCAGTAAGGGAAAGGCTTCTTCCCTAGAACTTCTGAGACGGAACAAAGGCCTGTTGACACTGGATTTTAGCCCAGCGAGATTTCTAACCCACAGAACTGTGAGATACCACTAAATTTGTGGTATTGTTAGAGCAATAATAGAAAACTAGCCATTCACCCAAAATTTACAGTCTTACAACCCTCTCTTAATCTAAAATACTCAGATATATTATGGGGCACCTGGGTGGCTCAGTTTATTAAGTTTCCGACTTCAGCTCAGGTCATGATCTCAAGGTTCGTGGTTTCTAGCCCCGCATTGGACTCTGTGCTGGCAGCTCGGAGTCTGGAGCCTGCTTCAGATTCTGTGTCTCCCTCTCTCTCTCTCTGCCCATCCCCTGCTCTCTCTCTCTTTCTCTCTCTCTCTCTCCCTCTCTCTCTCTATCTCTCTCTCTAAAAAGTAAACTTAAAAAAAATTAAACATGCATAAATAAAAAAACACTCAGACATATTAGGAGAATCTTATATGATATCCTTCTTAGTTTTATATTTATTACATCCACAATTAAGAATATGGAAAAGATAGGCTAAAACACATTGAAAGGGACATATTTAGTATTCTAGACATTTATTCACAATGGTACTTTTGTTAA